>NC_046158.1:33273295-33285405 GCF_011064425.1 Rattus rattus
TTTTTTTTAATTCTGGAGCTTTTAGGTGTGCTTTTAAAATTCTTTGTTATGCAATTTCTCCAAGTTCTTTATAAATGAATTTTGTCTTATGAACTTTCCTCTTAGAACTGTTTTATTTCCTCTTAGTCATAAGTTTGAGTATGTTGTGCCTTCATTTTCATTGAATCCTAGGAAGACTTTAATTTCATTATTTCTTCCTTGAACTAGTACTCATTGAGTAAATAGTTGCTCAGTTTGCATTAGTTTGTAGGCTTTCTGTTGTTTTTGTTGTTGAGGTGTCCTTACCCCATTTCTTTTGATTAATTTTGGTTAGAAGTCTATTTTAGTAGATATTAGAATGACTGCCACAGCTTGCCTATTGGGTCTAGTTGCTTAGAAAACTCTTCTCTAGCTCTTCTCTGGTGATGTCTATCTTTGTTGCTTAGGTATGTTTCTTGTATGCAGCCAAATGGTAGATCTTATTTTTCCATTCTGTTAGTTTTGTCTTTTTATTGGAGAGTTTATTGAGCTCACTAATGTTAAAATATATTAATAATCAATGATTATTAATTCTTGTTACTTTAATATTGGTAGTAGGAAAGAGAGAGAAGGAGAGCTTCTTCTTGTTCTAATGTTCTTTTAAATTTTTTCTTGTGTCTTCTTGAATATAGTCAACCCCATTGGGTTGTAGTTTTCTTTCTACTATCTTGCATAGGGTTGGATTTGTAGATATATATTGTTTAAATTCAGATTTGTCTTAAAATATCTTGTTTTCTCCATCTATGGTGATTGAAAGTTTTTCTGTGTACAGTCCTCTTGCTAACATCTGATCTCTTAGGATCTCTAGGGTCGGGCCCATCCTGGCTGGCTGTTAGAGTCTGCTTTGGAAAACTTGGGTGTAATTCTGATAAGTCTGCCTTTATATGTTACTGGTTTGTTTTTTTTTTTTTACTATATAGCTTTTAATATTTTTCTTTTTTCTGCACACTTAATGTATGTGGCAGGAGAACTTTCTTTTCTGTTTCAATGTATTTTGTGTTCTGTAAGCTTCTTGTACGTTTATAGGTGTCTATTTCTTTAGTTTGTGAGTTATGGCAATTTTCTTCTATGATTTTGTTGAAAATATTTTCTGGGCCATGGAGCTGTGGTGTCTTCCTATTGTATACCTCTTATTCTTATGTTTGGTCTTTACATAGTATTCAAGAATTCTTAGATATTTTGTATTAGAAGTTTTTGGATTTAACATTTTCTTTGACTGATGTATTGATTTCTGCAATCATATCTTCTATGAGATTCATTCTTTTGTCTCTTATATTCTGTTGTGGATGCTTGAGTCTGTAGTTCTTGTTCTCTTCCCTTGGTTTTGCATCTCACTTAGTTTTTGGTTTCTTTGTTGCTTCTACTGTTATTTTCAGATCTTGAAAAGTTTTATTCATTTCCTTCACCTGTTTGATTATGTTTCTCTTTATCTCTTTAAGGCATTTATTAATCCCCTTTAAAGGTCTTTATCATCCTTATACGACTGAATTTAAGGTCAAATTCTTGTGATCAAACTGTTTTAACATATCAAGAACTTTCTATAGTGGATAACTGGGCTCTATGGTATCATATTGCCATATGTCTCCTTGTTGGTGTTCCTACCCTGTCCTTTAGCCATGCCTGTCCCTGTTGTTGGCTGGATATTCCTCATGCCTTTTGGAAAGGCAGGCAGAGCTTGGAGCCTCACAATAAATTTCATGAAACGGCACATGGATCACTTCTGCTGTCTGTTCCCTAGTTGTGAATGGTATAACATGGGTGTTCCTGGGGCCCCAAAGGTCTGGGTTTTCCTGGGGCTCAGCAAACCTTTTGAGGAGAGAAGACCTTTGAAGCTAGAGGGCAGGGGGATCATACAGCACACTTCTGCTGACTGTGCCCCAGGCCTAGCAGGCAGGAGATAGGTGGGGCAGAGTCTAATCTAGATGTTTCTGGATGTGGACCCAGAAGGTGCCATCAGGAGGGAAGGTGGTGAAACTCTAGAAAGGCTGTGGGCAATGTTCCATAACATTTTATTAATATTACATTTTTATTGTTTTCATATACAGTTAAATAGAAATTGCTTTTTTTCTTTCATTTACTGCACTGGAGATAATTTTTACAAATTTTAAAGACTTGCTTAGTTTATTCTATATGTGGCAAGTGGCTCCATTATTTGAAGATTGTTATTTTATTACTGTCAATACGTAAGTTTGCTGCCTGTACCCAGAGCTGAAAGCCAGTTGCCAAGGAGTGCTGACACCTCAGAGCAGTAAGACCAAATCTTCTTCTCTGAGAAACCCACCTGCAGGCCTCAGGTCACACAAACTCAGGAGCAGTCTGGGAAAGGACCCTTTAGGTTTCTGCCTGTGCCTGAAGCTGAACCAATCTGACAGTTCTCTGTACCCAAATACCGAGAGAGAGAGAGAGAGAGAGAGAGAGAGAGAGAGAGAGAGAGAGAGAGAGCTGGACTCTCAGAAGTGTAGACAATCCTAAGAGCTCACGGGAAACCTCCATTTTTGTTCACATTCCTGGCCCAAGAGGAACAAGTCTAGTGCCCTTTGGGCACAGAAACCTAGGAGCAGGCAAGGGCAGGATACTTCTGATTTCTGACTGCAGCCAGAACTGAAGGCCACTTACCAGGAGTGCTGAAAGACCTGAGAGCAGAGGTAAGACCAAGTCTTCTGCTTCAAGTGACCTACCTGCAGGCCTTAGGACACACAAAGCCAAGAGCAGTATGGGATAGGACCCTTCCAGTTTCTGCCTGTTCCTGGAGCTGAACCAGTCCCACAGCTCTCTGTACCCAGAACTGGCTGCAAGAAAACAGGTCTACAAGAGTACTGAAATGCAGGATTACATGAGAGTCAAGCCACTGCCAGAGACAGCAAGACAAGATAACACCAGAGACAATCTGATGGTGAGAGGCAAGCGTAAGAACCTAAGCAACAGAAATCAAGATTACTTGGCATCATCAGAGCCCAGAGCAAATACTGGATATCCAAACATGCCAGAAAAGCAAGATTCAGATTTAAAATCATATCTCATGATGATGATAGAGGACTTTAACAAGGACATAAAGAAATACAGGACAACACAGGTTAAAAAGAAGAAACCCTTAAAGAGGAAACACAAAAATCCCTTAAGAAACAACCAAACAGGTGAAAATATTGAACAAAACCATCCAAAATTTAAAAATGGAAATAGAAACAATAAAGAAAGCACAAAGGGAGACAACCCTGGAGATAGAAAACCTAGGAAAGAGATCAGAGTCGAGGATCACTAACCGAATACAAGAGAGAGAAGAGAGAATCTCAGAGGCAGAAGATACTATAGAAAACATTGACTCAACCATCAAAGAAAATGGAAAATGGGAAAAAGCTCTGAAATTGAAAAATCTGGGAAATTTAGGACACAAGAAGCCTACAGAACTCCAAATAGTTTGGACCAGAAAAAAAAAATTCCTCCTATCACATAATAGTCAAGATAGCAAATGTACAAAACAAAGAAAGAATATTAAAAGCAGTAAGGGAAAAAGATCAAGTAACATAAACAGGCAGACCTATCAGAATTACACCAGACTTCTCACCAGAGACTATGAAAGCCAGAAGATCCTGAGCAGATGTCACACAGATCCTAAGAGAACATGAAACCGAGCCTAGGCTACTATATCCAGCAAAACTCTCAATTACCATAGATGGATAAGCCAAGATATTCCATGACAAAAGCAAATTTCACAGTATCTTTTCACTAATCAGCCCTACAAAGGATAATAGATGGAAAACTCCAACACAAGGAAGGAAACTACACCCTGGAAAAAGCAAGCAAGTAATCTTCTTGCGACAAACCCAATAGAAGAGAGACACACAAACATAATTCCACCTCTAACAAAAAAAAAAACTACCAGGAAACAATAATCACTATTCCTTAATATCTCTTAGCATCAACGGACTCAATTCTCCAATAAAAAAGACATAGATAGCATATCGGATACAGAAGGAGGACCCAGCATTTTGCTGCACACAGGAAACACACCTTAGTGACAGAGAGAGACACTACCTTACAGTAAAAGGCTGTAAAACAATTTTCCAAGGAAATAGTCCCAAGAAACAAGCAGGAGTAGCCATTCTAATTTCGAATAAAATCAACTTTCAGCCAAAAGTTATCAAAAAAGATGAGGAAATAAGTTAAAAATCCACCAAGATGAACTTTCAATACTGAATATCTATGCTCCAAATGCAAGGGCACCTACATTCGTAAAAGAAACCTTACTAAAGCTCAAAACACACACTGCACTTCATACAATAATAATGGGAGATTTCAACACCCCACTCTCATCAGTGGACAGATCATGGAAACAGAAAGTAAACAGGGACACAGAGAAACTAACAGAAGTTCTGAACCAAATGGATTTAACAAATATTTATTGAACATTTCATACTAAAACAAATGAATATACCTACTTCTCTGCACCTCGTGGTACCTTCTCCAAAATTGACCATATAATCAATCACAAAACAGGACTCAAAACATACAAGAAGATTGAAAGACTCCCATGCATCCTATTAGATCACCGGGAACTAAGGATGGCCTTCAATAACAAGAAAAATGACAGAAAGCCCACACACACATGTTCTACTCAATGATCACTTGGACAAGGAAGAAATAAAGAAATTAAAGACTTTTATAATTTAATGACAATGAAGGCACAACATACTCAAACTTATGAGACACAATGAAAGCAGTGCTAAGAGGAAAACTCATAGCTCTGAGTCCCCCCAAAAATAAACAGGAGAGAGCATAAATTAGCAGCTTGACAGCACACCTAAAAGCTCTAAAACAAAAAGAAACAAATACACCCAAGAGGAGTAGATGGCAGTAAGTAATCAAACTCAGAGCTGAAACCAACCAAATAGAGACAAAAGAACTATATAAAGAATCAACAAAACCAGGAACTGGTTCATTGAGAAAATCCACAAATAGATAAACCCTTAGCCAGAGTAAGCAGAGGGCACAGAGAGTAAATCCAATGTAACCAATTCAGAAATGAAATGGGAGACGTAACAACAAATATGTGGAAATTAAAAAAATCATCAAAACCAACTACAAAAGCAAACTGGAAAACTGGAAAAATCTGGAGGAAATGTACAATTTTCTAGACAGATACCATGTACCAAAGTTAAATCAGAATCAGATAAGCCATCTAAACTGTAGCATAACTCATAAAGAAATAGCAGGTATTAAAATTTCCCAACCAAAAAAAGCTCAGGAACACATAGGTTTAGGGCAGAATTCTATCAGACCTTCATAGAATAGCTCATACCAAAACTGTCCAAACTATTCCACAAAATAGAAACAGAAAGAACACTACAGAATTGCTTCACTGAAGCCACAGTTATGCTTACACCTAAAACAAAGACCCAACAAAGAGAGAATTTCAGACCAACTTCCGTTATGAATATCAATGCAAAAATACTCAATAAAGAAAATCCATCAAAGTAACCCACTATGTAAACAAACTCAAAGAAAAAAACATAATAGTCTCTTTAGATGCTGAGAAAGCATTGGACAAAATTCAACACCCCTTCATGATAAAAGTCTTGGAAAAATCAGGAATTCGAGTCCCATACCTAAACAGAGTAAAAGCAATATACATCAAACCAGTAGACAATATCAAAGTAAACAGCAAGAAACTTGAAGCAATCGCACTAAAATTCAAGACTGGACAGGGTTGCCCACTCTCTCTCTACTTATTGAGTATAGTACTCAAAGTCCTAACCAGAGCAATCAGACAACAAAAGGAGGACAAAAGGATAAAAACAGGAAAGAGAGAAGTCAAAATATGACTATTTGCAGATGATATAGTAATATACTTAAGTAACTCCAAAAGTTCCACCAGAGAATGACTAAGCCTGATAAACAACTTCAGCAAAGTGACTAGATATAAAATTAACTCAAACAAATCAGTAGCCTTCCTCTACTCAAAGGATAAACAGGCTAAGAAATAAATTAGAGAAGTTACAACCTTCACAATATTCACAGATAACATGAAATAACTTGGTGTGACTCTAACCAACCAAGTAAAAGATCTATATGACAAGAACTTCAAGTTTCTAAAGAAGGAAATTGAAGAGGTTCTCAGAATATGGAAATATCTTCCATGCTCATGCATTGGCAAGATTAACACAGTAAAAAAGGCCATTTTGCCAACATCGATTTACATATTCAATGCAACCCCCAATAAAATTCCCACTCACTTCATAGAATTACAAAGAGCAATTTGCAAATTCATTTGGAATAAGGAAAAACCCTGGATAGCCAAAACTATCCTCAACAATAAAAGAACTTCTGGGGGAATCACCATCTCTGATTTCAAGCTGTATTACAGAGCAATAGTAATAAAACTGTATAGTAGTAGTTCAGAAACAGGTGGGTAGAAAATGGAATAGAATTGTACCTATATACCTATGATCACTTGACCTTTGACAAAGGAGCTAAAACCATCCAGTGGAAAAAAGACAGTATTTTCTTTTTTTCTCCATTTTTATTAACTTGGGTATTTCTTACTTACATTTCAATTGTTATTCCCTTTCCCTGTTTCCAGGCCAACATCCCCCTAACCCCTCCCCCTTACCTTATCTATGGGTATTCCCCTCCCCATCCTCCCTCCATCAATGTCCTCCCCCCAACCATCACTGTTCACTGGGGGTTCAGTCTTGGCAGAACCAAGGGCTTCCCCTTCCACTGGTGCTCTTACCAGGCTATTCATTGCTACCTATGGGGTTGGAGCCCAGGGTCAGTCCAAGTATAGTCTTTGAGTAGTGGCTTAGTCCCTGGAAGCTCTGGTTTGTTGGCATTGTTGTTCATATAGGCTCTCAAGTCCCTTCAAGCTCTTTCAGTCCTGTCTCTGATTCCTTCAACGGGGGTCCCGTTCTCAGTTCAGTGGTTTGCTGCTGGAATTCGAATATGTATTTGTTGTATTCTGGCTGTGTCTCTCAGGAGAGATCTACATCCGGTTCCTGTCAGCCTGCACTTCTTTGCTTCATCCATCTTATCTAGTTTAGTGGCTGTATATATATGGGCCACATGTAGGGCACGCTCTGAATGGGTGTTCCTTCTGCCTCTGTTCTACACTTTGCCTCCCTATTCCTTCCCAAGGGTATTCTTGTTTCCCTTTTATAGAAGGAGTGAAGAGTTTGCATTTTGGTCTTCCTTCTTGAGTTTCATGTGTTCTATAAATCTAGGGTAATTCAAGCATTTGGGCTAATATCCACTTATCAATGAATGCATAGCATGTATGCTTTTCTGTGATTGGGTTACCTCACTCAGGATGATATTTTCCAGTTCCATCCATTTGCCTATGAATTTCATAAAATCATTGTTTCTGATAGCTGAGTAATATTCCATTGTGTAGATGTACCACATTTTCTGTATCCATTCCTCTGTTGAAGGGCATCTGGGTTCTTTCCAGCTTCTGGCTATTATAAATAAGGCTGCTATGAACATAGTGGAGCAAGTGTCTTTTTTATATGTTGGGGCATCATTTGGGTATATGCCCAAGAGAGGTATAGCTGGGTCCTCAGGTAGTACAATGTCCAATTTTCTGAGGAACTTCCAGACTGATTTCCAGAATGGTCGTACCAGTCTACAATACCACCAACAATGGAGGAATGTTTCTCTTTGTCCACATCCTTGCCAGCATTTGCTGTCACCTGAGTTTTTGATCTTAGTCATTCTCACTGGTGTGAGGTAGAATCTCAGGGTTGTTTTGATTTGCATTTCCCTTATGACTAAAGATATTGAACATTTCTTTAGGTGTTTCTCAGTCATTCAGCATTCCTCAGCTGAGAATTTCTTGTTTAGCTCTGAACACCATTTTTTAATAGTTATTTGTCTCCCTGCAGTCTAACTTCCTGAGTTCTTTGTATATTTTGGATATAAACCCTTTATCAGTTGTAGTATTGGTAGAGATCTTTTCCCAATCTGTTGGTTGCCGTTTTGTCCTGAGAGCAATGTCCTTTGCCTTACGGAAACTTTACAGTTTTATGAGACCCTATTTGTCAATTCTTGATCTTAGAGCATAAGCCTTTGGTGTTTTGTTCAGGAAATTTTCTCCAGTGCCCATGTGTTCAAGATGCTTCCCCACTTTTTCTTCTATTAGTTTGAGTGTATCTGGTTTGATGTGGAGGTCCTTGATCCACTTGGACTTAAGCTTTTTACAGGGTGATAAGAATGGATCAATCTGCATTCTTCTACATGTTGACCTCCAGTTGAACCATCACCATTTGCTGAAAATGCTGTCTTTTTTCCATTGGATGGTTTTGGCTCCTTTGTCAAAAATCAAGTGACCATAGGTGTGTGGGTTCATTTCTGGGTCTTCAATTCCACTGGTCTGTCTGTCTGTCTCTGTACCAATACCATGCAGGTTTTATCACTATTGCTCTGTAATACTTCTTGAGTTCAGGGATAGTGATTCCCCTGGAAGTCCTTTTATTGTTGAGGATAGTTTTAGCTATCCTGGGTCTTTTGTTATTCCAGATAAATTTGCAAATTGTTCTGTCTAACTCTATGAAGAATTGGTTTGGAATTTTTATGGGGATTGCATTGAATCTGTAGATCGGTTTTGGTAAAATGACCATTTTTACTATATTAATCCTGCCAATCCATGAGCATGGGAGATCTTTCCATTTCTGAGATCATCTTCAATTTCTTTCTTCAGAGACTTGAAGTTTTTATCATACAGATCTTTCACTTGCTTGGTTAAAGTCACACCGAGGTATTTTATATCATTTGGGACTATTAAGAAGGGTGTTGTTTCCCTAATTTCTTTCTTGGCTTGTTTCTCTTTTGTGTAGAGGAAGGCTACTAATTTAATTGAGTTAATTTTATACCCAGCCACTTTGGTGAAGATGTTTATCAGGTTTAGTAGTTCTCTGGTGGAACTTTTGGGATCACTTAAGTATAAAATCACATCGTCTGCAAATAATGATATTCAACAAATGGTGCTGGTTCAACTGGAGGTCAACGTGTAGAAGAATGGAAATCGATCCTTTCTTATCATCTTGTACAAAGCTTAAGTCCATGTGGCTCAAGGACCTCCAGGTAAAAACAGATACATTCAAACTAATAGAAGAAAAAGTGTGAGTCTCGAACACAAAATTGAACATAGTACTACCTGAGGATCCAGCTATATCACTCCTGGGCACATTACCAAAAGATGCTCCAAGTTATAACAAGGACACATACTTTATTATGTTCATAGCAGCCTTATTTATAATAGCCAGAAGCTTGAAAGAATCCAGATGTTCTTCAACAGAGGAATCGATACAGAAATTGTGGTACATTTACAAAATTGAGTAATACTCAACTATCCAAAACAATGACTTCATAAAATTCATAAGCAAATGGATGGAACTAGATTATTTTATCCTGAGTGAGGTAACCCAATCACAAAAAAAATCATACATGCTATGCACTCACTGATATTTGTATATTAGCCCAAAAGCTCTAGTTATCCAATGTACAATCCACAGACCACATGAAGCTCAAGAAAAAGGATGACCAAAGTTCAGGTGTTTCAGTCCTTCTTAAAAGGGGGAATAAAAATATTAATAGGAAGCAACACGGAGACAATGTTTGGAGCAGAGACTGAAGCAATGGCCATTCAGAGCCTGTCCCACCTGGGAATACAGCCTATAATCCACCAAACCTAGACAATATTGATGAAGCCAAGAAGTACATGCTGAAAGGAACTTGATATAGCTGTCTCCTGAGAGGCTCAGCCAGAGCATGGCAAATACAGAAACAAATGCTAGCAGCAAACCATTGAACTGAGAATGTGGTCCCTGTTGGAGGAGTTAGAGAAAGGTTTGAGGGAGCTGAAGGGGATTGTAACCCTATAAGAACAGCAATACCAATGAACCAGAGCTCCTAGGGACTAACCCGCTACCCAAAGTGTACACATGGATACACCCGTGTTTCCAACTGCATATGCAGCAGAGGATGGCCTTGTTGGACACCAATGGGAGGAAAAGCCCTTGGTCCTGCCAAGGCTGCACCCCATCCTCAGTGTAGGGGGAATTTCATGGTAGGAAGAGAGGGTAGTTGGGGAGAAGAAACAGGCCCAGAGAAGAAGGGGTAGAGAGATATGTTAGGGGGCTCATGGATGGAAAACTGGGAAATGGAGTATCATTTAAAATGTAAATAAAAAATATCCAATAAAAAAAGAAAGTAAAAAAAAGTTAAAATTACATGTATAATTTAAGCTTAATTTTTATAAACTTCAATTATTAATATATTTATTTGTGATAACTGTTCATGATTCTAATAGGATATTTTTAGGAAACTACCTTTAAACCTTCAACCATCCTATTCTATTTTCTAGATAATGGGAAAGGGTTGTGACATCAGGAAAAGTGCAGAAGGATAGCAGAATAGAACACTTCAGCAGGAGCATCTCAGTACGTAAACGAAGCTGATCTGGAACTCACCATACAAATAGAACTTATAGAGCTCTCTCACCTTTCTCCTCCAGAGTGCTGTGTTAAAGGCATGTACACCAAACCCTAATCAGGGGTGTACAAATACACTGAACGTGCTATGGATGTTTTATTACTAGATATGTCCCTCTGTACTAAGAAGATAGAGTTGCTATTTTTAAAAGTATTCGACAGTGTGGCCAATGTGGCAGTATAATTGTGACATTGTCACAATTGTCAGAATGAATGTCTTTTCATCAGAGATATTAATATATCAACTACACACACAAAACTTTTGACTAACAATTTAGTTGTTCAAGACATTGTTTATAATCATAAAAATCTTACTTCTTTGAAAAATAAAAGTCAGTTGTCTCCCTAAAGTAAAATAACTGTCGCTTAACTTAATTAATAACAAATTATGTAAACTAAGCTAAATGGCATCAGGGGTCAGAATAATAGGATACTAGTAGTATGTGCTTTGACAGCAGCCAATACAACTCAGTTTATATAGTGCTTCAAACATTTATTGTCCTTAAAAGAATATTGTACAGGTGTTGATTTTAAAAAAATCCTATTCTCCGCAATATGATTTCTGCAATATGACTTCAAGCATAGCTTCTTAAACTGTGGAGGTCACAAAACTGATAGAGTGAAAAACATTTGGGTGACAGAGGTCTTTAGATGTGTAATAACTAAAAATTAATTTAAAACCAAATGAGCAATGGTTCTCGGGAGTTCTGTCATTGTATTACATTTCACTGAACAGCTACACTGCAACCTTGGTGCTGAACACAACGTATGTGCATTCTTTGTGGAGCGCATGGTACCATGCCACACATCCTAGCAAATACTGCCTGAAACAATTCAGCCCACATTCAAGATTACTATATGTTATACACTGCATCATAAATTGTTATATATGATTTTCTATTTTCATAGAATTGTAATGGCCTAATTGCAGAAAACAAAGACTTAATACTTTCCTAACACAATACTTCAATATATAAGTATCAAATTAGAGTGTTTATGGATTGTTTTGTAATTATACCAATAAGCATATATGTCCCATTTGCATGTAAATTTCGTTTTGTCTTTAATAAGTAATAAAAGCAGTATGTATAATGTAGAATTATTTTGAAATAATTCTTCTTGTTATATAAAAACAATAGCTTTTAAAAACATTGTATTTTATACATATGTAATTGGTTTTAAACAAATCTACACTTAATTCCATCCCCTGAAACATCTTGCCTATCTTCCCCAAACATTTCTCTCCTAATTACATGTGCTCATTTTCCCTAAACTTTCTGAGTCCATACTCTGCTGCCTATATGCACATGAATATTAGACTATCTACTAGATCATGAGTACTGTTTCATGGCCCACATCCTGAAAGAAAACTGGCTCTTTCTGTCTAGCAGCCAGTACCAGTAGCTCCTTAGCTGGGAGTAGAACATCATGACCACCTCCCACCTCAAAGCTGGGATTTGGTCTGAACTGAGCTTGTGCAAGTCATGTGCCTGCCATCACAACTGCTGAGCATTCACATGTGAATGTTCCCTGGTTCTTACAGTCTTTCCACTACCTCTTCTACAGTTGATCTCTTTAGAATGTGAGTGATCTATATTTTGGATCTTA
>NC_046158.1:33646145-33816085 GCF_011064425.1 Rattus rattus
TCGGTAATACTTCGTTCAGTTACGTATTGCTGATTAAATCTGGATTTCAACAACACAAACAACAGAAAGACTACAAACTCATGGCCAAACAACTCCCACTCAACAACAACTAGGTCAAAGGAAAACAAAAATTAAAAAACTTTCTGAATTCAATATGGTACGTGGACAACATGCAAAACTTTCATGAAGACACAATGCAAGTGGTGGTAAGGAAAGTTAATGACAAGTGCCAACATAAAAGTAATTGTAGTGATATACTATCAACTTAGCAACACTCCTAAAGCTCTATAATAAAATAGTAAGTACACCAAGAGGAATGTTAGCCTGCGGTAAATAATAAAACTGAGAGTTGATTCAGTAAATTAAACAAAAGGAAGTAGCCAAAAGAATCAACAAAACCAACAGGTGATTCTTTGAGAGAATTTCAAACTCGATAAATGATTATCCAAGCAACTAAAGGCATATCCAAATTAAAATCAAAGAATAACCAAAAGATACAGAAAATCTAAGAAAATCATAAGAAATAATTTTAAAACCTATACTCAAAAATTAAGTTTCCGTAAGTACCATAACAAGTTCGGCTAAGATCAGATAAACAATTGTAAGATGATAGTCAAGTGGAAGATCTTCTATGTCCCACACATGGATAATTAAATTAACACAATAAAGGAACATCTTAACAAAGCAATCTTCATATTCAGTGTAATTTGCATCAAATTTACATACAATTTCTGAATCTTGAATCCTCAACTGTATTAAAAAAAAAAAACTAAAACAGAATCAAACAAATGACAAGGAAGCCAGGATAGCTAGTATACCGATCAATAAAAAGAAATTCTAGAGGCATCTACCATCATCTCTGACCTAAGGCTGTCTACACAACAATAATAATAAAAAAGTCTTCTTGAGTATTTGGGTGTGAAGCAGATGAAGCGTCAATGGAATCAGATGAAGACCCACACCTACAAACACTTGAACATGAAAGTCCGAAACTACAATGGAAAAAGGAGCATCTTAAGAAATGGCTACAGTTAATGGGATGTCTGCATGAAGAGAATGAAAATAGATCCATGGTTATCACCCTGAACAAAATTCAAGTCAAAAGTGGATCAAAGACATCAGCGTAAAAACCAGACACACTGAATCTAATTAAAAAAGAAAGTAAAGAGTCTTGAATGCATGGACAAGAACATTTCTGAACATAACACAATGGCTCGAGGCTCTAAAAG
The DNA here is from genome assembly GCF_011064425.1 of Rattus rattus. NCBI lineage: Eukaryota > Metazoa > Chordata > Mammalia > Rodentia > Muridae > Rattus > Rattus rattus. The sequence continues at coordinate 33,647,375 of NC_046158.1, forward strand.
TCAGAATGAATAAGTGAAACCCTCATGAACTTTGAAAATCTTCTCTAAGCAAGGACACTGTCTATTATTAAGACAAAATGGCAGGCTACAGATTGGGAAAGGTCTTCATAACCCCTTCATCTGACAGAAGGAGGCCCCAATATCTAAAAATATATAAGAACTCAAGAAGTATGGCCTCTGGAGAAAACAAAACTCAATAAACTGATTCAAACTAAACAGAATTCTCAACAGAGGAATCTTGAATGGTCAGAAGCAACAAAAAGAAATGTTTAACATCTCAAGTGTCAGAAATCTGCAAATCAGAAATAGTCCTGATATTTCACACACCATCAGAATGTACAAGATCCAAAACTCAAGCAACATGTAGATGCTGCTTAAGGATGTGGAAAGAACATTTCATTGCACAAGGTGGGATTGAAAATATACAACCACTCAAATCATTGTGGTGTCTCGAAAGTGAAAATAGTTGTGCCACAAAGACCAGCTCCACGGCTCCTGGCCATATGTCTGAAAGATGCTTTATATAACTCCAGATCTTCTGCTCTAGTATGTTCATAGCAACATTACACCCAAACTGGAAGCATGAATGTCCCATAAAAGACTAGATACACAGAAAAATGTACTATGTTTCATAATGGAATATATTCAGCAATGCAAGAAATCACATGAATTTCACGAATATGGATGGAACTAGTAAGTATCTGGTGCTGAGACTCCAAAGACATGCATGGTTTGTATTCACTGATAAGTGGATATTAGCCATGATGTTTAGAAACCATAATACCTTATAGATCAAGAAATTAAACAGAAGGAAGGCAATTGAGTGCTTGAATCCCACTTGGAAGGGGAGACAAAGTAGTCATGTGGGGGAAGCAGAGGAGGAGGATCTACCACTGCTGGAGAAAGAAAGGAGGAGGTGGAGGCGGGATCAGGCATGGGAATGGAGCCTGGGAGAAGGAGGCCCAGGGGCCAGAATGAATGTGGAAATATGCAGCTGCCAGACACAAAGGCAGAGGAGACAAAGAAGGAGTCTCTAGTCCCAGTGCCCAAGGATGGGAGAAACTTGGGGTGTGCAGTGTATAACTGAAATATTTACAGAGATATTATTTTACTGAAGATCAAACTCAGTAGCCAAGCAGGACTGTAGTGGTGAGGGATGGGGACACCAATACACCTACAAAACTTTGACCATTGGTCCTTTGCTTGACCAGGATGGAGCAAGAACTGAATAGCTATTTTGAGATAATCCCATGAGCTGTCCCTCCACTATTAATGATGTAATGTTTTTGCTTGCAAACAGGGAGCCTAACTGCTTAGCAGCCCTCTGGAGGCTCCCCAGCATCCGACCAGAAGATGCAGATAAACTCACATAACCTTAAGGTGAGGTCAGAGACCCTTATGGAAAAATGAGGATAGAAGGCCCTCAAGAATGGCAACCACAGGAGGAAGACCAACATTGTCAGCTAACCTGGCAGACTACATACTCCCAAGTATGCCACCAAACAAAAAAGGCATACATGGAAACATGTGTGCAAAGGCCCTAGGCGATATATGCACATGAGGCTCGATGAGAAAGATGCTCTTAATTCTGGGCGGAGTGCAAAAAGGAGAGAGATAGGAAGAAGGGGACTTCTTGGTGGGATGTGCAGGATGAGAGTTAGCATTCAGATGTAAATAAATAAATAACAAAACAAATAACAACAAACAAGCAAATGAATAAACAAAAACTCAAATGAAAGAAAACAATAAACAAACCAAACAAAAAAGCTCTAAAAAATATAAGGTGCATTTTTTGGTGGTTACTACTCTAAGTCGTGAGACCTTTTGGAATATAGTTGATAATTTCGGTCTCTCAGTCCATTGGAGAAAACATTTTTCTTTTTTTTTTTTCTTTTTTTTTCAGAGCTGGGGACAAACCCAGGGCCCCTTGCACATGCTAGGCAAGCTCTACCAAATAAATCCCCAACCCCACATTTTTCATTTTTCGCTTGGCTGTGATGATCTAAACCTTCTTGGTCAATGGTGGAACACTAGGTTCACTTCCTGTTTTTCCATGCTGGGTTTGTCTGTCTTGAACTTAGTGCAAGTCTTGTTATGCTTTTTGTATCTCTATGGATAGGGTTTCAAAAATGATATTTCCTTGGTTATGCACCCTCTGATTCTTTCTTAAATGCTGCCTGCCTTCTCTTCCTTGCCATATATTCCAAACCTTAAGCTGAGGGTTGACTAAAGGCACATATCATTTAGGACTGATGCGCAAAAGTTAATCTATTCATTAACCTTTGGTATGGGTCTCTATGGTGATACTATCCACCTGCAACAAATTATTTAATAAAAGGCTGTGCTGATCCAGCAGAACAGTAATGTGGTTAGGAGTCATTTCTGCTTAAGTTCAATTAACATAATAGTAGGATTTCCCTTGAGGTCCATAAGCTATTTAATATCAGGTTCTTGGCCTCATTAACAGTGTCCATTATGGATTCATCTTATTCAGGCTTTATATCCATATAAAAATTATAAAGTTAGTATAATAACATTTGTCCTCTATTGCGCAAGTATATTTATGGTGGTCTCTACTGTAGCAGCTCCTGGGGTTTGCTAAACTTTGGGGCTGGACATTAACATATTTCTCTATATGTCTTGCCTAGTGCCATCAGCACTATAAATGCTAGCCAGGAAGATGAAACTTCTACTTGGTGTCATTTTGATGTCTCTATGTTCAATAATGTAAAGGGAGTATCTTCAGTAACCAAGTTTCTGTCATCAGGTTTGTGGGAGGATATAATGGTGACGTGATATATTTGAGAGTACAGCGTGACCAAAAATTCAAAAAAGCAAAGAACATTTCCTATTTGGGGTTTATATCCTAGTTATTTTTCTCCCCTAGTTCATGATAACTCCATTTTGGAAATCCTTTCATATGTATAGAGGTTATCCCTCCCCATAGTTCCTGCTTTCCTTGCCTCCCCACATTTCCATTTTAATATATCTTAATTTCTTTTAATACTAAAACAGATCTGTAACTTTTAAAATCTCTTCAACTCTACATACACTGCGCCTCAGATGAAATGCTGGTCCGAGATGGATTCTTGTTTCTCTACCACTTCCTCTTCATCTGATGGTACCACTAAATTGTCTTATTGATGTGATGATATGCCTGGCCATGTTTTGTTATTTTGTTTTATTTTTTTATTTCATTGGAGAAATGAGACATTTGGGCCAAGTGATGTAAGGACCATGGGAGATAGTAGTGCTGAAAGATGTTATAATCAGCTTAGATTATTACTGGGGGAAGAATTATCAATATCAAAACAAAACCATACTCATAAGCTGCTGAATCTATCACAGGTTGTGATACCTGAGCTCCTACAGCTTCTACAACAAATTTTTTTTGATAAGGTTACAGGTTATAAGGATGTATGAAGGAACAGCATGAAGAGTGGAATTTGGTCTTTTAGTATTATCCCCGTTTCCTGGATGTTTGTGTCAAAAATATTTTGGATTTAATATATTTCTTGATCAATTTTGTCATTTTCTATCATATCTTTATCATCTGAGATTCTCTCACCTTTTGCATTCTGTTGATGTGGTTTGCTCTGAGATTCCTGTTTGAATTCCTAATTTCTCATTTCCAGATTTTTCTCATGGGTTTTCTCTGTGATTCTGTATTTCCTTTTCCAGGTCTTGAACTTTGTTTTATTGATTTCCTTCAGCATTTTGTTTTGTATTTTCTAAATTTTTTGTAGTATTGATTTACTCATTTCTCTTTGGGAAACCATCTCATATTCACAAAGACTATTCTAAGGTGCTCATCTATAATTTTGGACTTTTCTTCCCTGTTCATGGCATCTCTGTATAATTTGTTTTCAGGGGCAGAATAATTGTTATTTGCCTCTTTTTACCTTCAGGAGGTAGATGCAGACTGTAGGTCCTTCTCTAGTGAGTGCCATCCTTGTCATGTGAGACATATGAGGAGTAGTCATATTCCTTATGAATAAGGAGATTTCCAAGAACTTAAGGGCCTATACATTTCAGGAACACCAGACTTGATGGAGTCACTTGCTGCTTATTTGGAAATGAGCTAGCATAAAAATTTTATTTTGATGAAATGTGTTAATCAAAGTGAAAAAGACATATGAGTTATGTCCTGTCATGTGCCAGCATATCCGCATGAACCCATGTATTTATCTCAAATATGTAGATTTTTAATAACCAGATTTTAAAATACATTTCTAATCTTTGAATTATTATTTTATATTAAGTAACAATAAGTTTACTTAAACTTGTCTTTAGCTTACTTTGTTTTAGGTTATGCGATAACATATAGTGAAGATAATATACTGATATGATCAGTTCTCCCTCCCAGAAGTTTTCCCTCTCATGCAATATCTGTTCAAATAACTCCAAAAATAGAGCTCTTCTCATAGTAGAGTGGCAATCGAATTATCATGGCCACTGCAATCTGTCAGTGTGTAATAGGAAAATGCTCAATGTGCTCTAGTTAGATGCATTAGCCAACGTAACAGCAGTGTCTAAAGTTCTTCTCAAAACATCATTTTTGATTTGTGTGAGTATACAAACATCTTTGCTCAAACATCTCTGTTGTTATGGAAGTTTTAAAATCACTGCTGCACTCTAACATGTGCGAGATGGTACAGTAATTATCTCAGTGTAAAGTCTCAATCAACTCTTTGTCTGATTACTGATATAATGACATATTTGGAAATATGTGGTGGCTTTCTTGTTTAGTCTTTGTTCAGTTTTTATTTGGTATTTGCACTTATTGTTACAAAGTTGATCCTTTTCATATCATGGGTATTAAACTGTCTTGAGGGTCTACTGCAAATGTGAACAGGAGATAACATCACCAAAGGCTAACTCTTAACAAGGACAACATACGAATTGAGGGCCTGGCTTTATAGTTTCAGAGGTTCAGTTCCATTATCATTGAGTGCAAGGAACATATGCGCTTGGGAGGTGTCAGGTGAGAGTTCTACACATCTTCATCCTGAAGTCTGCATAGTAGGAATACTGAGTTCAGGCGCTAGGATGAGGGTCTGAAAACCCAGCAGGCACAGTGATCACGCTACTTCAACAGTGCCACCCTTCTAATAGTGCCACTCCCTCAGCTAAGCAAATATAAAGCCATATCGTTCTACCTCGTCTCTCACAGAGCTTATTCAAACCCCATGAGTCTGTGAGCATGCATACCCAAGCATACTTGTACAATGCAAAAATAAATTTATTCCAACTGCAAAAGTCCCTCGTTAGGCCTAAGGCTAGCCTCGATAACAATGTTAAAGTTCTGAAAGTCTGAGTCTCTTATGACATTCATCTAATCATCGTAACTCGTGCATCTGCAGCAAGAGGAAAACCGTTGGGACTCAACTCCAACCTCATGTCTGTCTGATGTCAAAAGCCTTCAAGTCCCTTTGAAAGACAGAGTGGGAGACCCTCACTCAAGTCTGGGATGGCAGCGTTAATTCAAGAACTCACACACAGACTGTCCTTGTCGTAATCACATGAGGTTTGATCGACAGTAACCACTGCACTGTCGCGACTCATCCTGGCCACAGGGTGGAGCTTCGACCTCAGAGAAGGCTGGAGAGAAGAAGGCATTTGGGTGCGAGAAACGCCAACTGGCTTGAGGGGGCAGGGATGGCGTCGTGGGAAAGTGTGTGGGAATAACAGTGAAATCATCATAGGAAGAACTCTCTGTCAAGATTGTTTCCTAGAGTAGCTGTCCCTAGCTCTCAGAGATTGTTTCAACTTCTTGGTCCATGCTCCTGGGAGAAAGCTGCCATGAGCTGTGGCCAATGTAATTATCCCATTCTATAGCCCTGAGGAGAGGCTTCTTGGAACAGATTCTAGACCTTGCCCTGTGTATTATTAATGTGTGTGTGTGGTTTTTGTTTGTTTGTTTTGTCTGCTCTAAACTTTGTAGTGCTAGGAGCTATGCTAAAACCTTTTACCTCGTCACCTTTTCAGTATTTAGTTGACTGGGAGCCTTCTTTCCTCCTTGGCGGGTTCCACACGCTCCCTGTTAACAGTGCTTTCAGAAAATAGCCACAGCTCTGGCATCATAGGGTCCTCCCACAGTAACTTTGGTGTACAGCTTCTTTTTCCTAGTGTCCTAAGAGATGCACATATATGGGCTCCCTCCAGCGGGCTGGCGGCCCTTTCAGTGTCTGCCCTCTGTAGCACTCTAAGCTCAGGTTGATCCACCCCACTGCTGCTGCTGTGCTTTGGTGATCATCCCTTACACTGGTATCTCTAATGTGCTGAGGGTACCTTCCACTGCAACTAGGAGCCCAGCTGTCACTAGCCTCTTTGAGCTGCTAGTGTTAAACCTCAAATCTCGTATGACCCTTGAGTCCTGGGCCATCAATCTGAACTGAGGCCAGCACCTTTCACGATGACCTTCCTGGCCATTCACAGTGCCAAGCTTCAAGGTGCTTCTTCCTTGCGCTTCTACGCCTTTCAAAAACAGCACAATGTAGAGGTGACTCTCACACATTACCGCAGTATAGCGGTTGAGGTCCAACTGGCCATCTTTAGAACACAGTTTCTGTGTCTCGGAAAATACTTCGTGCAGATTTCACCTCAGTGATGCTCTCTTTCTAATTACCACTCTAATTTCTTGGCTCCAGCTGAAGGAAATACCGTCCGAATAACCTTCTGTTCTAGATTCTAAGCCAGACCATGGTGTTTCGTGCAATAAAGCTGCTGATTCCGATGCTTGCTGGAGCTGTGTGAGCATGCTATGTTCTATTTACATTATCACTGGCTTCTCTGTTTTCGAACTCCTTCACTGTTTTAGCTTGGCTGCTGGAACTGCTCTGTGGACTGACTCTTGAACCTCAGAGATCTGTGCATGCTCATCTCCTTGGTATGGGATTGAAAGGTAAGGATTCTACCAAAGCCTGGATTTAAAGTTTTTCTTCTCGAGAACTTGACTCTGTTCTGAAGCTTGCCTTGGGAATTCAGAGATCTGCTTTTATCTTGCTTCTGTGAGATTGAAAGGTTTGTACTACCATGCTGGATTCTAAACTTACTTTGGGTGGGATGCGACCAGGTCATTACTTCCACTGTCAATATCCTTGAACACCTGGATTCAGTCTCGTACTCTCTCTTGGTGCCTCTACTATTTAAACCATATATTTTGTATTTTTCTTTCCTCTGCTTGCTCCTTTTCATTAAAATGTTCTTTGTAAGAAAGTAATATTGATTTAGTAACTAAGCTTTGAGGAATCTTACACCAGCCTGTTTTGAGACTTCATTTTTCAAAGCAATTAATCTAAATCTCTTCACTTTAGCCTCAGGAAATGGTTACACGCCAAAAGCAACCACATCTCTTCCCAAAATACTACCAAAGTACAAACAAAACAAAAACAACACACACGCAAACCACAGTCTCTAGGCCACATACTCGAAATCTCCACTGGAAACCTCTTTGAGCATGAAGTCCAGCACAGTTCAAATCACTCACTAAACATACAGTGAACTTTCCATATTCCTTCTAGGAGATATGCCCATTAAAGCCTTCACTGCCAGCATCTCCACTGTCCAAGAATCCCCACTCTACCTTCTTCAAACACATGAGTCAGGCCTATCAAGCAGGCCACCCTAGTCCCTGTGTACACCATTGCAGCTCTGTCTTAGTTTTTACTGCAGCCGAACAGAACACCAGGACAAAGAGTGCGACTCTTGTGCACAACAGTCAGTGCTGGGGCTTGACTTACTGGTCTCAGAAGGGTTCAGTCCTGCATCGTCAAAATTGGAACCCATAGCACTGTCAAAACAGGCATCTCATGGTGCAGGAGGAGCTGGGAGTTCTGCCATCTTTCATCTGAAAGAGTCTGCTAGCGAAATGTCTGACTTCAGGCAGCTAGGATTTGAGTATTAAAAACTCGCACCACAGTGTTACACCCTGCTCAATGACGCCACACTGTACTACCCACACATGCACTTCTATTAGTGCTACCCTGGGCTGATGCTAAGTATAGACACCATAACAAAGCCTTTGTCAGGAATGTGGTTGGTACAAATATGCTTTCTTTGTGGTTTGTGAGATTATCACACTAAAAGATATGTCTTTAATTATACAAAGAGGTGGAACCATACCAGAAAATACAAGGAATAAAATCCACCATGTATCAAAAGAAAAACTGTTTACACATCACCACCACGACCCGTCATCCCCACCACTACCACCACCTACACTCACCACCACACCACCACTGCAATTACAGCAAGCTGAAACAGGAATCAGCAAAGTGTTCATTATTACTGTCTCTACATTTCGCTGTTTCGTAGATAGGAGTCAAAGAAAGGAAAAATAATCCCACACCATAGGGTCAACAGCATAATAGGAATCACTAAACACTGCTTTATCAATAACTCTCTCAATATCAATGGTCCTTGATTCCACAATTAAAAGATACAGGTAACGTTGACTAAAGCAAATCATCTGTCTGCAGTGGAAGATTCATGTCAACACCATGCTAGGATAGATATCACCTCACAGTAAAGGATAGAAAAGGTGTTTCCAAGCAGGAGGACAACAAAGAGCAATGCAAACATGAGCAAGCTATTTGTGAGTTACGAAATTTCTGTCTATGTGCGGTAACTTATACAATCATGAGACCATACACTTACACCTGACAGCCCATATTAAAGTGAAAGCAAGTCAGGAACTCTACAGCGATCGTCTTATCTGCTAGCTACTGACCATTGGGGAGAGAGCAATGAGATGACGCAAACAGCAGGGGAAAGTTGTTTAGCGTGCTATTACTTATTCACCTTTCACTTCATACCAGATTTTGAACTCTGATGGCTCCACCCGGCAGTGGACGGTCCTCCTCAAAAATCACAATGCAATTTAGCAACAGGAGTGAGAAAAACAAAACATAAAGTTCCTAAAGGCCAAGGCTCTCTCTGAGTACTAAAATATTTTAATTGTTTATTTTATATGTAGTGGTGTTTTGCTGCATAGCATCTGTGTAGATATGTCAAGGACCTGGACCTGGGCAGAACAGAACACGGAAGGTCCCATGAGTGAAAAGTAAATTTAAAAGTAAAATTTGTACTATTTACATTTGGTATTTTACATTTCTACATTTTGCACATGGTGTGGGGATCAGCTATGTTTCTAATGAAGATGGGTGACCACACAAATTTCCAATAGTTTCTGAATCTTACTCTCACTGGCTTTTATCTCAGACCATTAAGTTTATTACAATAAGCAAAAGAAGAGTATTTTATTTTGATTATTTATTTTATGTATATGAATGTCTGTTGCTATCCTTGAACACACACCAGAGAAGGCATCAGATCCTTTATACATGGTTGAAGGCCACCATGTGGACAGTGAGGAATTGAACTCAGAACCTCCTGGAAGAACAATCAGTGCTCTTCTCCTGAGCCATCTCCAGCCCCAAAAAAGCATTTTAAACACCTTAAAAATAATCTCATTTCAAACATTTCAATAAATTCTTTTTATGAATGCCACTTAGATTGTACTAAGTGGTTTCCTTATGAGGTTAGTTGAGCCTAAGATAAAGTTTCATTTTCCTTTTATTGCATATAAAGCTGCTGTTTGTTTGCTTGTTTCTTGACATGTTTGGTGTGTATATATATGCAGACAATGTCTAACAACAAGCCAGAATTTTATTTTGCTAATTTTTATTGAAAACAAATCTTTTTCCTATAATGTATTCTGACAGTGGTTGTCCCTCTCCAAATCCTCCCAAATCCTCTCACCTCCCAACTCCCTAACTCTCCACCTTCCCCCATCAAAATCCACATCCCTTTCTTGCTCACTCTAATTAAAAACAGGCATCTAAAAACAAACATGATTAGGGCAAAACAAACAAACAAGAAAAACCAAAGCTAAGAAAAAACACAAGAAAACACTTACAGACATGGAGACACATACATTGACAAGCCAAGAGAAATACCCTAAAACACAAAATCAGGGCTTGGACCTGGGCCCCCTATACGTTGGCAATGTGAACTTGGTCTTCACGTGGGTCTCTAACAATTGGGTGAGACCTGTCTCTGACTCATATTGCCTGCCATTGGTCCCCCTTTCACCTAGCTGGACTGCCTTTTCTGGTTTCAGTGCTAGAGAATGTACTTAGTTCTCTTCAACATAGGACAGCCTGTAAGCATCCATGAAACTCCTCTCCTAACACTCCTAATATACTTTGTGACCATGAATTAATTCCTTTCATTTACATGGTAAAATATAAACAAGATAATACAGGCTTTCAAAGCTCCAGCTGCAGCTCCAGCTGTACTGTCGGCGCCTGCACTGACACGGTACCGAGAATCGGGCAAAAGCCTGTGGGATTAAAGACACACACACACACACACACACACACACACACACACACACACACACACACACACACACACAGGTTATCGTGTCAAGCCAGAGAGGAAGAAGAGAGAGAGAGGTGTGGCCCAGGGTTGTGCATGATGCTGGGCTCAGCAGAGCTCATGCAGTGGAACCTACTGTGTGCACGTCTTTTCTTCCTAGCTATAAATACATGGAGAGGCCTCTGTCCAACAATCCCATGACTTTATAGTAATCTTAATTAGTGCCATACGATACAGGCCAGGCCCCAAATCCAATACACTCCCTACACAGAATTCCAAAGGACTACATATCCATATGTGGATCCTAGTCTATAATGCGTTAATGAACCCATGTATAAAAGGTGTTGATATGTGTGGTGTGACACTTTAGAAGGAAAACAACAAAGGTGATTTTGAAAGGTAAAATGCATACTAATGAGTTTAGTTATGGTCTATATTTTTGTGTAACTCCTTTGATCTCTCAGATATAAAAACATTTTCAATGGAAAACCTTCAAAGTCCCTAATGGTAGTGTCTGCCTTTGATTTCAGAAGGGCTTTTAACATAATGAGGTGCTGGTGTGGTGATCTCTGGGATCTCAAATTGGTTTTCTGATATGAAAAATTGTGCATCCAGGAAAAATCCAGAGGTCAAACCATTATCAAGGAGTTGGGGGTGGGGCCAGCAATAGTTTCTTCCCTTTGAATAGGAGATCCTGAGCCCTAGAAGTTTGATAAATGGATCCTGGGTCCTCCTCCTTCTCCTATTGATTCTGGGTAGATAAGTTCCCCCATAACTTCCTGCCATTTCTCCCTAACAATGTCTTCAGGAAAAAAAAAATCTGGGGGAACCAAGTTTTCCTTTTTCTGTCTCTACATGTATTCCTCTAACTCTTCATTACTTGAATAGGAAATCTTAATTTTAAGTGTTCCTTCTCTGAATGATCCTATAGGCTGGTTCTGTGCATGTAACAGAGTTTAATGCATTGTATTCTTTAACAGAATCTTAGCTATTAAAATGATAAGATGTGAATATTTTTTAAAATGTATTTTAAAATAATTTTGAATTTCTGGGAATTGTATCTGCATGTCATTTGGCTGTGGAACACTGTTTCTTGTTTCTCTGTGTTATAATTCTGAGTTGTATTACTATTTTGTGAATAAATGTATTTTGTTTATCTTCCTTTAAAAAGTGATGACTTGTCTGTGGGGTGCAATCATATGCAATACAAGGCTGTACACTGAAATGTAGACTTCTCTCAGGTTCAAGTCGTTTTCTTTGGGGATGGAAAAAAACGTATACTTGTGCAGAGATCTGATATACAGCCCTCAGAAAGTATTGAGTCTTAATAAATTCACATCATTTTTTACCCATGGCATACACATTGTACTGCACTATCTGTAGCCTCTTATTCCATGTAATGTTTTCTTTTGTTCTTTATACTTTTATTCATTCATCTTTGTTTGCTGGCTATGCAGCTCACACAAACAGAATCTTCTATGGATTCTTAGGTCTTAATCATAAATTGAAAAGCAGCAACTTATTTGGCAGCCAACAACATTTTTTATCATTTCAATTACAATCATTTTACCAAACAAGTTAGTCAAGAATCAAATCATCTGTGCTGATAATCTAAATAGAATAGCAAAAAATAGGACTATAAAAATGTTAACTCTGAAAATACGGGGTTATATTAGTAGATTATACAGGAAGAAAGATTATACAGTAATGGGAAGAAATGGTAAAAATGTTTTCCTGCCTTCAAAAATAAAATATTAGAATAGCATAAAAATAATTAAAATTAGATTGCTTGAAAACTAATAAACTCTGTATTTTTCACTCTTCAAGCCGAAATCATAAAAGTTGACTTCTTTAGAGATAATTAAACGGAATATAGGAAACATTTTTGTTTTATTTTTTATTGTATAATATTATCAGTGTTTTATTTCCCTACATATATATTCTATTATACCACATGCATGTCTAGTGCTCATATGAAGATCAGAAAAAGAGCATCAGATGCCACAGGAGTTTAAAATTGTTGTGAGATACCTTATGGGTACTAAGACTAAATGTTTGTCCATGGAAGAGTAGACAGGACTCCCTGACACTGAGCAGTCTCTCTAGCCCAGGGAAGTGTATTTAGAAACTTTCCTGCAATGGCCAGAATAAATGGCACCACACCCCAGCAATATAGAGTAGTTTTGAGATAGAAATGTACCCCAAAAGGCTTAAATATTTAAACACTCAGTCCCTAGTTAATGGGAGCTGTTTGAAGAAGCACATGCAATTTTAGAAGACTAGCATTTCTGGAGAAAAATGTCATAGATTGCTTTCTCTGGGTGGTTAAAGATCTTGATCATCCAGCACCTAGTATAGAAATTTTCTGAGATCTCTTCTCTATAAATATAAACTTTACATTGAAAACTATAAGCCTAAATAAACTTTTTTATCATTTGTTTTTGGTCATACTATTTTATTACAGCAAAATTTAACTAATATAAAAAGATACATCAGCCTGTACTCTGGGCCACAAAATTAGGACTGTAGTATGATTATGGTGTCCTTGGGAATGCTGTAAACACAAACATTAATTCAGTCAAAATATGAAGTCTTCAGGAAATTACATGGAGTATGAAATGACTATTCTGACTGAGGTAACTCAGTCCAGAAGATAAATGTTATGTATCTTCGTCATTTTGAAATGTTATTATAATCTTCATCCATTTGGAATACTCTAGCAGAGGCTGGTGAAATCTGCATAAAAAGAGCCATGGTGGGAATATGTTATCAATGGAGGAAAATGGAGAACAAATTAGCCAATAATATTCTAAGGGTAATAATGGAAAGAAAGAGTCTTTGATCAGTGGAGAATCAGAGAGAATATAGACATGCATTTTCTTCTAAGACATCTTGAAAAGCTACATGAAAACTACTGTTGTGATTTTCATCCTTTTTTAAGTATAAATAAAGCTGTCCTATTCTTCATTAGACACTACAAATAACAAAACAAAAATGACAAAACCCCAATCTAAAGCTTGAAGCAAACCAAGAGCCTGGAATTGGTTATCCCTTTTGGAGTTGTTGGCACATAAGATTCCATATTGTGCATCTAGGGTAATTCAAGCATTTGGGCTAATAACCACTTATCAATGAGTGCATACCATGTGTGTTTTCTGTGATTGAGTTTACCTCCACTCAGGATGATATTTCCAGTTCCATCCATTTTGCCTATAATTTCTTAGTGAGTCATTGTTTTTGATAGCTAGTAATATTCCATTGTGTAGAATGTACCACATTTCTATCCATTCGTCTAGAACTCAGAAGGATGACCCGTGTGAATGTTTACTCCTTCTTTAAAAGAGACAAAAAGTACAGGGAATAGGGTAAAAGGTCCCAAAACAGAGGCAGAAGAACACCCATTCAGAGACTGCCTCATGTGGGCCCATACATTACAGCCACCAAACTAGATAAGATGGATGAAGCTAAGAAGTGCAGGCTGACAGGAGCCGACGGGATCTCTCCTGAGAGACAAAGCCAGAATAAAAGCAAATACATAGGTGAAAAACCAGTAGCAAACCACTGAGAACAGGACCCCCATTGAAGGAATCAGAGAAAGGACTGAAAAGCTTGAGGGGCTTGAGACCCCATATGAACAACAATGCCAACCAACCAGAGCTTCCAGTACTAAGCCACTACCCAGAACTAGCATGGACTCACCCTGGGCTCCTCACCCATGAAGGCAATGAATAGCCTAGGTAAGAGCACCAGTAGAAGGGAAGCTGGTCCTGCTAAGACTGAACCCCAGTGAACGCTGATTGTTGGTGGGGGAGGGTGGTAATGGGGGAAGATGGGGAGGACATGCAGAGAAGGGGGTGGAGGGCTAGGGGGATGTTCCGGAAAACTGAGAAGCCGGAATGACAATCGAAATGAAATGTAAATAAGAAATACTCAAGTTAATAAAGATGGATACTAATGAGATTCATATTGTACCAAAACATTCTAAGCTATTGCCATGCCTTTGGTTTTCCTCCAGAATTTGATGGTAGTACCCGTATTGCTGGAGACCATAGAACAGAAAGTCATGGAATATGAAGAAATGAAGCTGATACTCACTTCGACTCATCATCCCTCCTGATTAGCTTTCCATAGTTTAAGAGGGACAATGCAGAAGAGGATAGTTCTTACTAAGCCTCTTTGTCCCCACCTCCAGCATAGCATGGACAACATTTCCATTTTTCCTATGCTTTTATGACATCTAGTATACATGCGTAGGATACAGGTGGGAAGCAGTCAATGCCCTTAGCCTTTGATCCAACATGCAGAAGATCTTTCTTCTCATCTGCACATTGATTTTGACTTGTGATTGTTAAGCCTCCAGATTAGCTGAAAATAGTAGAATCCAGTTTTGAAAACCTACTTCTTTGAAGACTCTAAACTATTGCTATACAATGCACCATGATATTAAAGCAGATCGTGTTGGCTAGTCAAATGTCAACTTGGCACAAAACTAGAGTTAACAGAGAATAGAGAGACTCCAACTGAAAAATGCCCCTCTTGAGATCAGTATAAAAGGCAAGCCTGTGGACGATTTTTCTTAATTAGTGATTTATGGGAGGTCCAGCACATTAGGATGCTCACGGGGTTACTGGTGCCAGCATCTATAAGAAAGCTGGCTGAACAACCTCGCCATAGCTGGCCTTCAAGGCCAACTCCTTCTTCCCAGTTACTGTTCTGTTTGACTTTCTTTTCTGACTTCTTCAATAATGAACAGTGATGTGAAAATGTGTTTAATAAACCCTTTCCTCTCCAAGTTGCTTTGGTCATGGTGTTTTCTTAACAGCAATAGAACACTAAGAAAAAGAGCATGACATTTTCTCTGCCCCTCACCTATTTAGACAAGAATAAAAAAAGTTACACGTTATAAAATTAAAATGACCTTTTACAAACAAACAAACAAAAAAAAAAAAAAAAAAAGAATATCTTGAACTTGGACTTAGAGCTTTTTAGAATTTTTTTTTATTAACAATGTTCTTATTTACATTTGAGATATTATTCCTTTTCCCAGTTCTGAGCCACCATCCCCTAACCCCTCCCTTTACTTCCATATTCCCTCATCCTCCCCCATTACACCTTCCCCAACAATCCGTTCCTGGGGTTCCAGTCTTATGGGACAAGGGCTTCCCCTTCCACTGGTGCCCCAACAGGCTATTCATTGCTACCTATGAAATTCAGGTCAGGGGTCAGCCATGTATAGTCTTTTTGGGTAGTGGCTAGTCCTTGAAACACTTGGTTGGTTGGCATTGTTGTTCATATGGGGTCTCAAGCCCCTTCAAGCTCTTCTTTCAGTCCTATGATTCCTTCAACGGGGTCCTGTTCTCAGTTCAGTGGTTTGCTGTGGTTTCCACCTATGTATTTGCTATTCTGGCTTTGTCTCTCGGAGGAGATCTACATCCAGTTCTGTCAGCTGCTTCTTTGGCTATGCATCTTTTCCTAATTGGTGGCTGTATGTATGGGCCACATGTTGGGCTGACTCAATGGTGTTCCTTCTGTCTCTGTTTTAATCTTTGCCTCTCTACCTAGTACCAAGGGTATTCTTGTTTCCCCCTTTAAAGAAGGAGGAAGCATTCACATTTGATCATCAAATCTTGAGTTTCATGTGTTCTGTGCATCTAGGGTAATTTCAAGCATTTTGGGCTATGCTACTTATAATGGAGAGTGCATAACATGTCTGTTTTTCCTGATTGTGTTACCTCTCAGGATGATATTTTCAAAGTTCCATCCATTTGCTTAATGAATTTCATAAAGTCATTGTTTTGATAGCTGATAATATTCCATTGTGTAGATGTACCACATTTTCTGTATCCATTCCTCTGTTGAAGGGTATCTGGGGGTTCTTTCCAGCTTCTGGCTATTATAAATAAGGCTGCTATGAACATAGTGGAGCACGTGTCTTTGTTATTATGTTAGCACTTTTTGGGTATATGCTCAAGAGAGGTATAGCTGGGTCCTCAGGTAGTTCAATGTCCAATTTTCTGAGGAACCTCAGACTGATTTCAGAATGGTTGTATAAAGTCTGCAATGCCACAAACAATGGAGGAGTGTACCTCTTTCTCCCACATCCTCCTTGAGCTTTTGTAGTTTTAAAGACAAATGTATTGCTGTTTAAGCCAAACAGCCTGTGTTTTCATAGCCCTAGCTAAACCACATCCTCACGCTCCCTCATCTTTACCTAATGACTGAACCACTATAAGTAAGTAACTTTACATGATGAAAGAAAAGCAGCTTCTGTTTCTGTACTAGAGAAAACTACTGAGATTTCTAACTTTATATTTACATACTGCTTACATTTATAAACAAACAATAGGCAGTGCTGATCAAGAGTAATTTCAACTCTTCATTTGTAGTTTCTAAATTTTATTGTACAGAACTTTAAGATATATAAATAGAAATGTGCTATGTCTCATGACCAAAGTGCATCTAATGTCAAATGTAATTCTATTTTAGATATCTTTTTTTTCCAATAACTTTATTAACGGGTGATTTCTTGTACACTTGATTGTTATTCCTTTCCTCCGGTTTCCAGACCAACATTCCCAAACCCCCTCCTCCTCCCTTCTCTATCTTCCAATCCAATCTCCACCCATTACCACCCATGCCCAAATAATCCCATTTACTGGGGGTTCAGTATTAGCAGGACCAAGGGCTTCCTCCACTGGTGCTCTTATTTAGACTATTCATTCTTCCACGTTGACCTTTGTGTGGTTTCAAGAATAAGAGTAATTGTAGCTTCATAAGAAGAATTTGGTAGCCTCCATCTGTTTCAATTTTTGGAATAGTTTGATAGTATTGGTTTGAGGTATTCTATGAAGGTCTGATAGAATTCTGCACTGAAACCCATCTGAACCTCTTTTTGGTTGGAGATCTTCACGACTGACTGTTGTATTTCTGGAGGAGTTATGGGGTTGTATGAATGGTTTTATCTCTGTTTCCTCCTTTAACTTTGCTACCTATGATACCTGTCTAGAAATTGTCCATTTCTCCTACATTAAAGTTTTGTTGAATATAGGCTTTTGTAGTAGGATCTGATGATTTTTTAAATTTCCTCTGATTCTGTAGTTATGTCTCCTTTCATTTCTAATTTTGTTAATTTGGACACACTCTCTATGTCCTCTCGTTAGTCTGGCTGAAGTATAATCTATCTTGTTGATTTTCTCAAAGAACGAACTTCTGGTTCTGTTGATTCTTTGTATAGTCCTTTTGTTACTTCTTTGATTGATTTCAGCTTCCAGTTTGATTATTTCCTACCTTGTGCTCCTCCTGGGTGTATTTGCTGCTTTTTGTTCTAGAGCTTTTAGGTGTGCTGTCAAGCTGCTGACATATGCTCTTTCCTGTTTCTTTCTACAGGCACTCAGCGCTATGAGTTTTCCTCTTAGCACAGCTTTCATTGTGTCCCATAAGTTTGGGTATGTTGTACCTTCATTTTCATTAAATTCTAAAAAGTTTTTAATTTCTTTCTTTATTTCTTCCTTGACCAGGTTATCATTGAGTAGAGCATTGTTCAATTTCCACGTATATGTGGGCATTCTTCCCTTATTGTTATTGAAGACCAGCTTTAGGCCCTGCAGGGTGGTCTGGTAGGGCCTTGATGGATTATTTCTATCTCTGTATTCTAGTTAAGGCCTGTTTTATGTCAATTATATGGTCAATTTTGGGAAAGTACCATGAGGTGGTGAAGAAGGGTATATCCTTTTGTTTTAGTATAGAAAGTTTTATAAATATCTGTTAAGCCCATTTGGTTCATGAGTTCTCTTAGTCTGTCTATGTCCTGTTTTAATTTCTGTTTCATGATCTGTCCATTTGATGAGAGTGGGGTGTTGAAATCTCAACTATTAATAGTGAGGTAATGTGTGCTTTGAGCTTTAGTAAGGTTTCTTTTTATGTATGTAGGTGCCCTTGTATTTGGAGCATAGATATTTAGGATTGAGAGTTCATCTTGGTGATTTTTTCCATTTGATGAATATGAAGTGTCCTTCCTTATCTTTTTTCGATGACTTTTGGTTGAAAATCAATTTTATTTACTATTAGAAATGACTACTCCAGCTTGTTTTTCAGACCATTTGCTTAGAAAGTTGTTTTCAGCCTTTTCACTCTGAGGTAGTGTCTGTCTTTGTCTCTGAGGTGTTTCCTGTAGGCAGCAGAATGCAGGGTCCCTCATCGTGTATCCAGTTTGGTAATCTATGTCCTTTTATTGGGAGTTGAGTCCATTGATATTGAGAGATATTAAGGAATAGTGATTGTTGCTTCCTTGTTATATTCATATTTTGTGTGAGATTATATTTGTGTGTTTTTCTTCTATGTTTTTTGCCAAAAAATGATTAGTTTCTTGCTTTCTCTAGGTGTAGCTTGCCTCCTTATGTTGGAGCTTTACCATTTATTATCCTTTGTAGGGCTGGATTTGTAGAAAGATATTGTGTAAATTTGGTTTTGTCATGGAAGATCTTGGTTTCTCCATCTATGTTAATTGAGAGTTTTGCTGGATACAGTAACCTGGGCTGGCATTTGTGTTCTATTAGTGTCTGTATAACATCTGTCCAGTATCTTCTGGCTTTCATAGTCTCTGGTGAGAAGTCTGGTGTGATTCTTGATAGGTCTGCCTTTATATGTTTTGACATTTTTCCCTTGCTTTTTTAATATTCTTTCTTTGTTCTTTGCATTTGGTGTTTTTTGACTATTTGTGATGGTAGGAGTTTCTTTTCTGGTCCAATCTATTTGGAGTTCTATAGGCTCTTGTATGTTTATGGGCATCTCTTTTCTTTAGGATAGGGAAGTTTTTTCTATGATTTTGTTGAAGATATTTTTACTGGTCCTTTGAACTGGGATTCTTTACTCGTTCTTACCATTATATCCTTAGGTTTGATATTCTCAAGTCCTGGATTTCCTGTATGTTTTGGACCAGTTTTTTTTCCATTTTACATTGTCTTTGACAGTTGTGTCGATGATTTCTATGGAATCTTCTGCCCTGAGATTTCTCTTCTTTCTCTTGTATTCTGTTGGTGATGCTTGTATCTATGGCTCTTGTCTCTTCCTTTGCTTTTCTATATCCAGGTTGTTCCCTTGTGCTTTTCTTTTATTGCTTGTATTTCCATTTTAATTCCTTCACCCTGTTTGATTGTGTTTTCTGTAATTCTTTCAGGATTTTGTGATTCCTCTATAGGTTTCTACTTGTTCATTTATATTTCCTGCGTTTTCATGGAGTTCTTTATGTCTTTCTTGAAGTCCTCCATCATCATGATCAAATGTGATTTAACATCAAGATCTTGCTTTCTGGTGTGTTTGATATTCAGTGTTTGCTTTGTGGGGAGAATTAGCTCAATGATGCCATGTAGTCTTGGTTTCTGTTGCTTGGTTCCTTAACTTGCCTTCGCCATCAGGGTTGTCTCTGGTGTTACCTGTTCTGCTATTTCTGACAGTGGCTAGACCATCCTATAGACCTGTGTGTCAGGAGTGCTGTAGACCTCATGCCCTGTTTCTTTCAGCCAGTTAGCCAGGAACAGAGTGTTCTTTCAGGCATGCATAGTCCTTCATATCTACTGGTCTTTAATTGTTCCTGTGGGCATGTGTCCTGGAGTCCACCAGGCAGGTCACTTGGAGCAAAGATTAGTCTTACCTATGGTCCCTCAGCCCAGTTGTTCCTGGGGGCTGCTTGGAGGCTCTCTCTGTGAGGGAAACGGCCTTGGGAGAGACTTTCATTCTGCCTTTTCCCGGGGCCCGTGCACTGGGGGTCCCAGATGGCGTGGGTATTTTCTTCTGGAGTCAGAACTGACAGGCGAGAGTGTAGTCTCTTCTGGCTTCTCAGGTGTGTCTTCCCTCTGAAGGCAAGCTCTCTCCAGGTGATTTGGGTTTAGGAATTTGATGACAGGTCCCTTCAGATCCGGCAGGGTGTGTCTGAACTGCAGTGCTGCAGCTTGAGGTGCCTTATCTTCCAGTGGTTCCCAGAGGCCCCATACAGCTCTCCTCTCTGTGCCAGGGATGTGAGGGTGGACAGTGCGTTGGCTCTCCCAGCTCTGCAGTCTCAGGAGTTCCTACTTATCTGGGTGTTGGAGCTCTCTCTCGCATGGAGTTTTGGGAGTGCAGCTGGGCTGGGATCATCGATGTTTCGGGAGTTCCCAGCTTAAAAACCAGAAGTGTCCATTCTCCAGGAGGAATTCGCCTCCAGTGTGCTGGGTCTACCAGGCAGGCGCATGGAGCAGAAAACTTGAGATGCTTACCCTCCTGAGGTCCCGTGGCTGGAGATTGCTCGAGAGCTGCTGGAACTCTCCGTGAGGGTGGCAACCTTCAGAGTAGGGCCTGTTGCTGCACTTTCCTGGTGCCCGCATGCACCGATCCCAGGATGGCGTTAGGTGTACTCTGGAGTCAGGAAATGCGGGCAGAGTCATGGGCTCTCCTGGCTTCCCAGGTGTGTCTGCTCTCGAAGGTTTGGCCTCTCCTCTTGGTGGGACTTGGGTGCAGGAGCTGACTGGGTCCCTTCTAGGTCCGGTCAGTGTCTCGTACCGCAGAGGGACCTGGAGCTTGAGATTATGGTTACCTATTTCGACGTCCTCATGTTTTCACCCTTCTTTCGTTGCCTGGGGTGGCTACCTGAAGGGACGCTGGCCAGCAGGCTGAAACTGGAGCTTTAGCCTTTTCTCAAAATACTCCTCTGCCTTGCCTGGCAAGCAAAATTCATTAGGCTGCTATCTCCTACAGCTAGACCCCCAGGTCCTGACTCTTTGACCACTTTCATCCTTCCCTGAGGGCGAAGTCACGCAGGCCTGGCAATCGAGTAGCAACCCATCCCTTTGGTACACCTCCCAATTAGTATGCCCAATCGAAAACATATCACACAGCATCCCTACCCATTCTAACACAACCCTCCCTTTTCTTCTTGTTGTTATACCCAAATGTCATTTGTTGCTTTTGGTGCCTGTTTCTCCGCCTGAATCAGAAGGTCACTTTCTTTTCTTCACTGTTTAATAAAGGTTCTCTTCTTTTGAAAACAGGTGCTTGGGTATTTTTTTTGCAACCCTGGGTCTAAGAGGAACTCCAGACTCTGGAGGTCTTCTAATATTCTCTGCCTTTTGGCGGGGGGGTGGTTAGTTTGGTTAATAAATTTATAAATATTGGTTATATCCATTATAAAATCAATCTTTTAATTCATTGAGACAGACAGAGACAGACTTAAAAGACCACTATTATTCATTTTGGGTTTGGTTTTGCTCTCATCATTCAAAGACCCCTATAACAATAATTTATTTTAGATCCTTTTGATTTTTTCCAAATATGAGATGTTTAGAACTATAATTTCCTTCTTATAGTTGATTTCACCTCCAAAGGCATTGTTATGTTTCCATTTTTATTCAGATCAGGATTTTAAACAAAATCATTTTTTGGTTTTTCACTTATTCAATAACCTTCAATAACTTTGTCTAAAACTCTAAAAAACTTCATATGTATTCTATAGTTTCTCATGCTGCTGATTTATCATTTTTATTCCATTGTTAATGGATAAAATTGAAGATAATATTTCAACTTTTTTGTTTTGTTATGTCTTTTCCCCTAAAACATATGTTTTCAGAAAATTCCCTGATCCACTAAGAATAATATAGTTTCTGCACTGTTTGCATTAGATATTGTAGATGCCCATTATGTTCATTTGTTTCTGATGTTATCTAACCAGATATTTTCTGTTTTGTTTGTTTGTTTGTCCAGAATAACCAGTAAATTATTGCTAGTGGGATATGCGGTGCTCTTGTTTATTTTGCAAAAAATAGCAAAATAGTTATACTTTACACTTTGTGGAATTTCCTTTTATGAGATACGTGTTCATGTTAAATGCATGTATGATCATAAATGAATGTCACGGATGAATTATTCTTTTAATCAATATAAAATGGTTTATCTCTCATATTAGTATAGTTTAAAGTGTTGTTTTGAAGCTGTTAGAACACCAAATTCTACCTGTTTCCTTAACTCTCATTTTGTTGAAGTTTTCTTCCTTCCTTTCTAAAATATTATCTTTATTTTCATTTGTGAGTTGGGTTTTTTTTTTTTATTCTTTTTTTTTCGGAATGGGGACCTAACCTAGGCCTTTTTTGCGCCTTCCCTGGGCAAGCGGCTCCACCACTGAACCTCGTCCCAACCCCTGTGAGTTGGGTTTATTGAAAATGCCTGATGCATTTTGCCATTGTATCTAGTTTATCTTTTGATTGGAGAAAGGAGATAATTTATATTAAGAGTTACCAATGAAAATATGGATGAATTTCTATCTTTTTGTTGATTTTATAAAGCTTCTTTTTTCCATTATTTTTTGTAACTATAATTTATGCATTATTTCTCCCCTACAGCTGCCTTTTGAGAATGTGTTTTATCTTTTCCTTTCATTCTAAAGATTTCTAAGTATCTGCTATAAGTGGTTTGTTGACTCTAAGTCCTTTTAGTATCTTTTATTATTATTTGTTTTATGAAATGGTTATCTGTATTTATAAATTTATGTTTATAAGTAATTTGTTAAACATGGGTACAAAATGTTTGATGGTCCATAATTTTGCTTGGTATAGGAGTCTGAGCTGGTAGTAACTTTCATAATTTGATATGCACTATTTCAAGTTGCTTGATTTTAAAAAGTTTCTGTTGAGAAATTTGTCTTGTTTATGATCTGCCTCTGTGCTTGACCTCAGGGGTTTTGGACTTCACTTTCTTTTCTCTGTTCACTATAGTTGATTCTGTAATCAGGAGGTCCTTTGTGGCCTTGACATTTGATGTTCTAAATGTCTTCTTTGTTTGAATCATCTTAATTTATGGAGATTTTCTATCATGACTTATAGCATTTTCTATGCTTTTAAAATGAAAAAATTTTACCTTCCCCATAGAAGAAGAATCATATAGAATTCATGGGATTCTGAGATTTTGGTCTTTTCATGGTATTTCTGATGTCTTGAAAATATCTTTCATGTAATTGATCTTTTTCATTGTAATTTCTATTTTCCCCGATGTTATGCCCTAGTTCAAGTATTTATTTACAGCCTGTTGTTTTTGATCTTTTATTTTGACTTATTTAGGTTTTATTTCCAATGCTTTTTATGGTTTGACTTACTTGTATTTCTCCCTTCATTTGAATTCCTCTTTCAGTGTTTTGTATTCAAAAACTTTCCAAAGTTATTTTGTTATGTTCTTTTGTGATTTCTTCAGTTGTTAGCTTTCTTTAACTATATCTTAGATCTCTTATTTTTTCTGGAGTTCTTTTTCTAGATTTCATCTAATCCATTGTCATGACATTATTATGACATGACATCGAAGTGCATTTTTAGAGTATGTTGTTTTCTTAGATCTTATGTATTTTTATTACTTTATAGGGGATTTCCTTGCTTTATATTATGTTGTTGGTTTAATTTTATCGCTCTCTTCTTTAGTAGAGGTTTTAATACTCAAATGGAGCTAGAATATGTTACCACAAATGAAATAAAAAAAACCAACAAAGAGAAAAATCCTCAACAATAAAAGAACTTCTAGGGGAATCACCATCCCTCACCCAAGTTGTATTACAGAGCAATCATGATAAAAAACTTATATTGGTGGCATGATACAGGAAAGGTAGTTCAATGGAATGAAATCAGAGGCATGAAATGAACCCAAACTTTCCTATGGTCACCATTAATGAGAAAAAAGAGCATTTTCAATAAATGGTGCTCATTCAACTGAAGGTCAGTATTAGAAGAATGCAAAATCAACCCTTTCCTATCCTTGTACAAAGTTCAGCTCCTAGTGGATCAAAGACCTCCCACATAAAACCAGATACCGAAACTAATAGGACACAAAGAAATGGGGAAGAGCCTTGAACACATGGGCACAGGAAAAATTTCCAGAACAAACACCAATGGCTTACTTGTTTTTGAATTAGAATCAACAAATGGGACTAATAAAATTGCAAAGCTTCTGTAAGGCAAGGACACTGTCATTAGGACAAAACAGCAACCAATAGGTGGGAAAAGGTCTTTACCAATACTACATTCAATAGAAGCGAATGTAATGTACAAGAACTCAGAAGTTGGGCTTCCGAGAACCAAATACTCTATAAAAATGGGTACAGGCTTAACAAAGAATTCTCAACTGAGAAATATTGAATGGCCATAAAGCACCTAAAACTTTACATCCTTAATCTCATCCGAAATGCAAATCAAAACAACCACAATTCTACCTCACACCAGTTAAGAATGGCTAAGATAAAAAACTCAGGTGACAGCAGATTCACAACAAGGATGGAGAAAGAGGGAATATTGCTGGTGGGTGCAAGCTGGTACAGCGGTCTAGGAAATCAGTCAGACAATTCCTCGAAATTGGTTTTAGTACTACCACGGGACCCAGCTATATACCTTTCTGGGCATGCTATACTCAAAAGATGCTCAAATATACAAGTCCACATGCTCCCACTATGTTCATGATCTTTTTTTTTTAATTTATTAGATATATTTTTTTACATTTCAAATGTTATTCCCCTTCCAGTTTCCTGTCCAAGCCCCATCCTCTCCTCTCCCCCTCTCCCATATGGGTGTTCCCCCCATACATCCCCCTTATTACTCCCCCATATTCCCCTGCACTGGGGTTCCAACCTTAGCAGGACCAAGGGCTTCCCTTCCTGGTGCCCCCGAAAAGGCTGTTCTCTGCCATATGCGGTTGGAGCCCTGGGTCAGTCCATTTACTAGTCTTTCAGTGTTTTAGTCACTCCAAGCTCTGGTTGCACCAACATTGTTGTTTTTATGGGATTACCAAGCTCCTTCAGCTCTTTCAAAAACTTCCTCCTAACTGCCCCAAGGGAGTCCAGTTCTCAGTTCAGTGTGGTTTTGCTGTTAGCATTGACCTCTGTATTGGACATGTCTCTCAGGAGAGATCTATATCAGTTCCTTTCATGCATTTTTATTTCATCAATATTATCTAGTTTTGGTGGCTGCATATATTTGGGCCACATGTGAGCAAAAATACTCAATACAATTTTGCAAACTGAATCCAAAGAACATATCAAAATGATCATCCATCATGATCAGTTGACTTCATCCCATGCAGGGATGGTTTAATATCTGAAAAATCTATCAATGTAATCCACTATATAAACAAACTCCAAGAATAACAACCCACATGATCTCATTTTTATTAGATGCTGAGAAAGAAAGCATTTGACAAAAATTCAACACCCCTTCATGATAAAAGTCCTGAAGATCCTTGAATTCAAAAGCCCATGTTTTAAGCATAGTAAGAGCAATATACAACAAACCAATAGCTAACATCGAACTAAATGGAAGGAAACTTGAAGCAATCCCACTAAAATCAGGGACTGAACAAGACTGCTGACTCTTTCCCTACTTAATATAGTACTCAAAATTTCCTAGCCAGAGCAATCAGACAGTGAAAAGGAAGTTAAAGGGATACAAATTGGAAGGAAAAATCAAAAAATATCACTATGTGCAGATAATATGATAGTGTACTTAAGTCACCCAAAGTTCCACCAGAGAACTACTTAACCTAATTAACAACTTCAGCAGAACTGTGAGGTATAAAATTAACTCAAACAAATCAGTTACTTTCCTCTACTCAAAGGATAAACAGGCTGAGAAAGAAATTAGGGAAATGACACCCTTCACAATAATCCCAAATAACATAAAATATCTCGGTGTGACTTTAGCCAAGCAGGTGAAAGATCTGTATGACAAGAACTTCAAGTCTCTGAAGAAAGAAATTGAGGAAGATCTCAGAAGATGGAAAGATCTTCCATGCTCATGGATTGGCAGGATTAATATAGTAAAGATGGCCATTTTGCCAAAAGCAATCTACAGATTCAATGCAATCACCATCAAAATTCCTTCTCAATTCTTTATAGAGATAGCAAAAGCAGTCTTATTTATAATATCCAGAAGCTGGAAAGAACCCAGACGTCCTTCAATAGAGGAATGGACATAGAAAATTTGGTACATTTACACAATTGATTTACTACTCTGTTATTAGAAACAATTGCTTCATGAAATTCGCAGGCAAATAGATGGAAGTAGAAAATATCATTCTGAATGAGGTAACCCTGTCACAAAATAACACACATGGTATGCACTCACTGATAAGTGGATATTAACCTAAAAGCTCAGACTACCAAAGATACAATTCACATACCATATGAAGCTGGAGAATAAAGAAGACCAAAATATGGATTCTTTAGTCCTCCCTAGAAGGGGGAACAAAATACTCACAGGATGAAATACAGGAACAAAGGGTGGAGCAGAGACTGAAGGAAAGGTTATCCAGAGACTCCCTAATTGAGGATCTATCCCATATGCAGTCACCAAACCTAGACACTATTTTGGATGCCAAGAAGTGCATGCTGACAGAAACCTGATATAGCTGTCTTCTGAGAGGCTCTGCCAGAGCCTTACTGATACAGATGAGGATGCGTGCAGCTAACCATTGGACAAACACAGGGTTTTCCAATGAAGATGTTTGAAAGGACTGAAAGAAGCGGAAGGGTTTTGCAACTGTATCCGAAGACCAACAATATCAACCACCCAGACCCCTCAGAGCTCCCAGGAACTAAACCATCAACCAAAAGTACATATGTTCCAGATGCTTCCTAGTTTTTCTTCTATTAGTTTGAGTGTGTCTGGTTTGATGTGGAGGTCCTTGATCCCTTGGACTTAAGCTTTGTACAGGGTGATAAGCATGGATCGATCTGCATTCTTCTACATGTTGACCTCAGTTGAACCAGCACCATTTGCTGAAAATGCTATCTTTTTCCATTGGATGGTTTGGCTCCTTTGTCAAAATCAAGTGCCCATAGGTGTGTGGGTTCATTTCTGGGTCTTCAATTCTGTTCCATTGGTCTATCTGTCTGTCTCTGTACCAATACCATGCAGTTTTTATCACTATTGCTCTGTAATACTGCTTGAGTTCTGAGATAGTGATTCCCCCTGAAGTACTTTTATTGTTGAGGATAGTTTAGCTATCCTGGGTTTTTATTATTCAGATGAATTTGCAAATTGTTCTGTCTAACTCTTTGAAAATTGGATTGGTATTTTGATGGGATTGCATTGAATCTGTAGATCGCTTTTTTGGTAAAATGGCCATTTTACTATATTAATCCTGC
The DNA here is from genome assembly GCF_011064425.1 of Rattus rattus. Taxonomy (NCBI): domain Eukaryota; kingdom Metazoa; phylum Chordata; class Mammalia; order Rodentia; family Muridae; genus Rattus; species Rattus rattus. Next base: position 33,674,898 of record NC_046158.1, read on the forward strand.
CAATCCATGAGCATGGGAGATCTTTTCCATCTTCTGAGGTCTTCTTCAATTTCTTTCTTCAAGTCTTGAAGTTCTTGTTGTACAAATCTTTTACTTGCTTGGTTAAAAGTCACACGGTACTTTATTTGGGTCTATTATGAAGGGTGTCGTTTCCCTAATTTCTTTTTCGGCTTGTTTCTCTTTTGTGTAAGGAAGGCTACTGATTTATTTGAGTTAATTTTATACCCAGCCACTTTGCTGAAGTTGTTTATCAGCTTTAGTAGTTCTCTGGTGGAACTTTTGGGATCTTAAATATACTATCATATCATCTGCAAATAGTGATATTTTGACTTCTTCTTTTCGATCTGTATCCTTGACCTCCTTTTGTTGTCTGATTGCTCTGGCTAGAACTAAGAACTATATTGAATAAGTAGGGAGAGAGTGGGCAGCCTTGTCTAGTCCCTGATTTTAGTGGGATTGCTTCAAGTTTCTCTCCATTTAGTTTAATGTTAGCCACTGGTTTTTTTGCTGTATATAGCTTTACTATGTTTGGTATGGGCCTTGAATTCCTATTCTTTCAGAACTTTTATCATGAAGGGTGTTGAATTTTGTCAAATGCTTTCTCAGCATCTAATGAAATGATCATGTGGTTTTGTTCTTTCAGTTTGTTTATATAATGGATCCGTTGATGGTTTTCCGTATATTAAACCATCCCTGCATGCCTGGGATAAACCTACTTGATCATGGTGGATGATTGTTTTGATGTGCTCTTGGATTCGGTTTGCCAGAATTTTGTTGAGTATTTTGGCGTCGATGTTCATAAGGGAAATTGGTCTGAAGTTCTCTTTCTTTGTTGGGTCTTTGTGTGGTTTAGGTATAAGAGTAATTGTGGCTTCATAGAAGGAGTTCGGTAGTGCTCCATCTGTTTCAATTTTGTGGAATAGTTTGGATAATATTGGCACGAGGTCTTCTATGTAGCTCTGATAGAATTCTGCACTAAACCCGTCTGGACCTGGGCTCTTTTTGGTTGGGAGACCTTTAATGACTTCTTCTATTTCCTTAGGAGTTATGGGGTTGTTTAACTGGTTTATCTGTACCTGGTATCTGTCTAGGAAATAGTCCATTTCCTCCAGATTTCCAAGTTTTGTTGAATATAGGCTTTTGTAGTAGGATCTGATGATTTTTTGAATTTCCTCTGAATCTGTAGTTATGTCTCCCTTTTCATTTCTAATTTTGTTAATTTGGACACACTCTCTGTGTCCTCTCGTTAGTCTAGCTAAGGGTTAATCTATCCTGTTGATTTTCTCAAAGAGCCACCTTTTGGTTCTGTTGATTTTTTGTATGGTCCTTTTTCTTTCTACTTGGTTGATTTCAGCTCTGAATTTGATTATTTCCTGCCTTCTACTCCTCCTGAGTGTGTTTGCTTCTTTTTGTTCTAGAGCTTTTAGGTGTGCTGTCAAGCTGGTGACATATGTTCTCTCCTGTTTCTTTCTGCAGGCACTCAAGCTATGAGTTTTCCTCTTAGCACAGCTTTCATTGTGTCCCATAAGTTTGAGGATATGTTGTACCTTCATTTCATTAAATTCTAAAAATGTACTCTTTAATTTGTTTCTTTTATTTCTTCCTTGACCAGGCTATCTTTGAGTAGAGCATTGTTCAATTTCCACGTATATGTGGGCATTCTTCCCTTATTGTTATTGAAGACCAGATTTTAGGCCGTGGTGGTCCGATATACGCATGGGATTATTTCTATCTTTCTGTACCTGTTGAGGCCCGTTTTTGACCAATTATGGTCAATTTTGGAGAAAATACCATGAGGAGCTGAGAAGAAGGTATATCCTTTTGCATTAAGGGTAGAATGTTCTATAAATATTCGTTAAGTCCATTTGGCTCATGACTTCTCTTAGTCTGTCTATGTCTCTGTTTAATTTCTGTTTCCATGATCTGTCCATTGATGAAAGTGGGGTATTTGAAATCTCCTACGTAATAGCTTATGCTCTAAGATCAGAATCGACAAATGGGATCTCATAAAGCAAAGCTTCTGTAAGGCAAAGGACACTGTGGTTAGGAAAAAACGGCAACCAACAGATTGGGAAAAGATCTTTAGCAATCCTACAACAGATAGAGGGCTTATATCCAAAATATACAAAGAACTCAAGAAGTTAGACTGCAGGGAGACAAATAACCCTATTAAAAAATGAGGTTCAGAGCTAAACAAAGAATTCACAGCTGAGGAATGCCGAATGGCTGAGAAACACCTAAAGAAATGTTCAACATCTTTAGTCATAAGGGAAATGCAAATCAAAACAACCCTGAGATTTCACCTCACACCAGTGAGAATGGCTAAGATCAAAAACTCAGGTGACAGCAAATGCTGGCGAGGATGCGGAGAAAGAGGAACACTCCTCCATTGTTGCTGGGGTTGCAGACTGGTACAACCATTCTGGAAATCAGTCTGGAGGTTCCTCAGAAAATTGGACATAAACTGCCTGAGGATCAGCTATACCTCTCTTGGGCATATACCCAAAAATACCCAACATATAAAAAGACACGTGCTCCACTAAAGCCTTATTTATAATAGCCGAACCTGGAAAGAACAGATGCCCTTCAACAGAGGAATGGATACAGAAAATGTGGTACATCTACACAATGGAATATTACTCAGCTATCAGAAACAACGACTTTATGAAATTCGTAGGCAAATGGTTGGAACTGGAAAATATCATCCTGAGTGAGCTAACCCAATCACAGAAAGACATACATGGTATGCACTCACTGAAAAAAAAAAAGAGTACATATGGAGGGACCCATGGTTTCAGGAGCATATGTAGCCATGGATTGTATTGTCCAGCATCAATAGGAGTAAAAGCTCTTGGTCCTGGGATGGCTCATTTCCCCAGTATAAGGGAATGCCAGGGTGTTGAGGTCGGAGTGGGTGTGAGTGGGATTCTTCATAGAATCAGGGGGAAAGGGAGGGACTATGGGAGAAGGGGGAAAGGGATAACATTTGGAATGTAGATATATATATCCAAGAAAAAGAAAAATTAAAAAATAGAAGGAATGGGAATGAGGTGAAGGAAAGAAATGGGGAAGGGTAGGAGACAGGTAAAGAGAAATAAGAAGATAGGTACAATGTAAAAGAGAAAGATGGAAATGTTGCAAGGTCAATGGAAAGCCACATTTTAGTCCTTTCCCCACTATGTCTAATTGCCCAAAAGTTCCTCATTCCTGGTTTGACAATAGGCTCTCTAAGACTCTAGTTTTGTTTGGTTTGTTTTAAGATGATGGGGTTCAGCACAGACAATAGGGATTTGAAATAGTGAAATATTCTACAGGTTCCCACTATGCCCAAAAAGGCTCACATAAGAAGAAATGTCAACATGTACCAGTTCACCTAAAGTCAGCAACTCTTGTCCTGTGTTTGGTTACGTTGACTTGAAAATTGTTTGCCTTCCTTTACAAATGAATCATTGTTTGCTCTACAGTTTGTCATGATGATACTAGCTAAGGAATGATGATGTTGACTCAGGCAACTTTTGTTTACCAATGAGGATCTAAAAACCTTGTGTTCAGAGGTAATTTGAACATACTCAACATATTGCATCTTTTAGTATGTTCATAGAACAGTAAATACAATTTGGTAACCAGGTCAAACATTTCTTTGTTTTGTAAATTGAACTGACAGTTTTTGCATAATAAAGGACTAAAATTTTTAATTACGTATTTGCCTAAAATATAATTGCTTTGGCTTAAAAACTTCTCTGCTGAATACTCTTGTGCTTCTTTTCCACTTAGTCATTTTCTTGTGATTGGTTTTAGTAGATATTTTTAAGTCTATTTTCATTAAAGTCGACCTTTAATAAATATATGAAAATAGATTTTTCAAAACATTACTCATTGCATTGCAGGTATTATGCAGATACATGTTTTATAATGACCATTGGAAAGCTAGGATTTATTACCTTTGTTATGGTATTTGGGTTGCTTTCACAAATCTCTTTAACTTCTTTCTAGGCTTTATAAACTTACAAAGTAAAATGTGTTTAAGGTAGAAAGCGTTCAATCAACATATGTAAAACTTAAAAATATAGAGAAAGTAGATTCATGATTGTAACACATTTGCAGTTATTTAATTTTTCCATCTCCATACCCTCAGCATTTTCTGGGCAGCTCCTTCCTATGGCTCCAAGCCTTGCTATGGTTCAGAGAATAGAATATGGTTACTACAACCTCCTTTGAAGCCCTGCTTACGAGATGACAGATACTTCCTATTGTTTTTAAGTTTGGCATATCTCACAGTTGTTTATATTATCAACTTTTCCAACACTGAATATTAAAGTCTCATAACATAAATTTTGAAAAGAGCATTTATAGTAATAAAATAACTCTGAACGACACTCACTATAACATTGATCAGTGGCTTGCTCAGCCATCATCAGAGAAGCTTCTTGGAGTAAATGGGAACTAACACAGAAACACACAACTGGACAGTGTGTGAAAGACCTTGGAACACTCAGTTCTCAATGGAAGATCTTCTTAAAACTCCTCCAGTCAAGGATTGAGAAGCTAAGCAGAAAAGAAGAATGGAAAACTAAGAAACAGAGGGGATGGATGACTGAAAACCAAATCAAGCCCAAAAAACAACAAAAAGAAAACACCAGTTTTTTCTAGACACCACAGGATTAGTGTGCATGTGACCTCAGAGGCAGACATGTGGCAGCATGCACAAGATCTTCACTGGTCCAAGCCAGGTTGGGTTCCAGCACTAAAAAGAGGAATGGGACAGGAGTTCTTATCTCTGACCAAGAAGCTATCTCCAATTGAAAAACACTTGCAAAGGAATATATATATATATATATATATATATATATATATTTATGCTTATGCTAGGAGGTTAGGAGGGTGTTCTACTTGTTGTGTTTCCAAAGATGGTCATCAGTGCTCTATATTTCTCTCTCTTTAGAGATTTTTAGATTAGATTTTTATTTTCCTTTTTGTCTATCTCTCTCTCTCTCTCTCTCTCTCTCTCTCTCTCTCTCTCTCTCTCTCTCTCTCTCTCTCTCTCTCCCCCCTTTTTTTTTTTTTTTTTTTAAGGAGCTAGTGGACTGAACCATGGGTCTTCGCCAGCCAAAGCGCTCTACCACTGAGCTAGATCTCAACTTGTCTTTTCTCTCATTGCTTGGTTTGGCTTTTTTTTTTTTTACCCAGTCTTCTGTTTTGTACATTATGCATTATGCTTTTTTGAATTTTGGTTTTTTCTTGTTATTGCTGTTTGGTTGTTGTTTTTTTGTGCCTGTGTCTTTTTGTGCCTGTGTCTTTTTGTGTATATATGCCTCTAATGCTTTTTCTTTTAAATTTTCTATTCTGTTTGCTTTTATTTTTTATTCACCTGTTCATTACCTAAGAGAGAAAGATAGCATGGAGTTTAATTGGTACACAGATGGGGAAGATCTTGAAGGAGCTGATGGAAGGAAAAGCATGACCAGAATATATTGTATAACAATATTTTCAGTAAATAGCATGAAACGTAGTTATAATAATTCATAAAGTTTTGAACGTTTTGACTTTACGATATCTGAGAGATGGCAACAAAACAAAGAGAAGAAAAGCACACAAACATAATCTCACATCCAAATACGAATATAACAGGAAGCAACAATCACTATCCCTTAATATCTCTCAATATCAATGGACTCAACTCCCCAATAAAAGGACATAGATTCACAAACTGGATATGCAATGAGGACCCTGAATTGTGCTGCCTACAGGAAACACACCTCAAAGACAAAGACAGGCACTACCTCAGAGTGAAAGGCTGGAAAACAACTTTCTAAGCAAATGGTCTTAAGAAGCAAGCTGGAGTAGCCATTCTAATAGTGAATAAAATCGATTTTCAACCAAAAGTCATTGAAAAAGAAAAGGAAGGACACTTCATATTCATCAAAAAAAGAAAATCCACCCAGATGAACTCTCAATCCTAAATATCTATACTCCAAATACAAGGGCACCTACATACATAAAAGAAACCTTACTAAAGCTCAAAGCACACATTATACCTCACACAATAATAGTAGGAGATTTCAACACCCCACTCTCATCAATGGACAGATCATGGAAACAGAAATTAAACAGAGACATAGACAGACTAAGAGAAATCATGAACCAAATGGACTTAACAGATGTTTATAGAACATTCTATACTAAAACAAAAGGATATACCTTCTTCTCACCACCTCATGGTACTTTCTCCAAAATTGACCATATAATCGGTTATAAAATAGGCCTCAACAGATACAGAAAGATAGAAATAATTCCATGTGCCCTATCAGACCACCACAGGCTAAAACTGGTCTTCAACAAAAATGAGGAAAGAATGCACACATATACATGGAAGTTGAACAATGCTCTACTCAAAGATAGCCTGGTCAAGGACGAAATAAAGAAACAAATTAAAGAGTACATAGAATTTAATGAAAATGAAGGTACAATATCCTCAAACTTATGGGACACAATGAAAGCTGTGCTAAGAGGAAAACTCATAGCTCTGAGTGCCTGCAGAAAGAAACAGGAGAGAACATATGTCACCAGCTTGACAGCACACCTAAAAGCTCTAGAACAAAAAGAAGCAAACACACTCAGGAGGAGTAGAAGGCAGGAAATAATCAAATTCAGAGCTGAAATCAACCAAGTAGAAACAAAAAGGACCATAGAAAGAATCAACAGAACCAAAAGTTGGCTCTTTGAGAAAATCAACAGGATAGATTAACCCTTAGCTAGACTAACGAGAGGACACAGAGAGTGTGTCCAAATTAACAAAATTAGAAATGAAAAGGGAGACATAACTACAGAATCAGAGGAAATTCAAAAAATCATCAGATCCTACTACAAAAGCCTATATTCAACAAAACTTGGAAATCTGGAGGAAATGGACAATTTCCTAGACAGATACCAGTTAAAGGAACAGATAAACCAGTTAAACAACCCCATAACTCTAAGGAAATAAAGCAGTCATTAAAGGTCTCCCAACCAAAAAGAGCCCAGGTCAGACGGGTTTTAGTGCAGAATTCTATCAGACCTTCATAGAAGACCTCATACCAATATTATCAAACTATTCCACAAAATTGAAACAGATGGAGCACTACTGAACTCCTTCTATGAAACCACAATTACTCTTATACCTAAACCACACAAAGACCCAACAAAAGAAAAGAGAACTTCAGACCAATTTCCTTATGAACATTTGCGCAAAAATACTCAACAAAATTCATACAAACCGAATCCAAGAGCACATCAAAACAATCATCCACCATGATCAAGTAAACTTCATCCCAGGCATGCAGGGATGGTTTAATATCTGAGAAAACCATCAACGTGATCCATTATATAAACAAACTGAAAGAACAAAACCACATGATCATTTCATTAGATGCTGAAAAGCATTTGACAAAAATTCAACACCCCTTCATGATAAAAGTCCTGGAAAGAATAGGAATTCAAGGCCCATACCTAAACATAGTAAAAGCCATATACAGCAAACCAGTGGCTAACATTAAACTAAATGGAGAGAAACTTGAAGCAATTCCACTAAAATCAGGGACTACACAAGGCTGCCCACTCTCTCCCTACTTATTCAATATAGTTTTTGAAGTTCTAGCCAGAGCAATCAGACACCAAAAGGAGATCAAAGGAATACAGATCGGAAAAGAAGAAGTCAAAATATCACTATTTGCAGATGATATGATAGTATATTTAAGTGATCCCAAAAGTTCCACCAGAGAACTACTAAACCTGATAAACACCTTCAGCAAAGTGGCTGGGTATAAAATTAATTCAAATAAATTAGTAGCCTTCCTCTACACAAAAGAGAAACTAGCCAAGAAAGAAATTAGGGAAATGACACCCTTCATAATAGTCCCAAATAATATAAAATACCTCAGTGTGACTTTATCCAAGCAAGTGAAAGATCTGTATCATAAGAACTTCAAGCCTCTGAAGAAAGAAACTGAAGATCTCAGAAGATGGACAAATTTCCCATGCTCATGTATTGGCAGGATTAATATAGGAAAAATGGCCATTTTACCAAAAGTGATCTACAGATTCAATGCAATCCCCATCAAAATACCAATCCAAGTTAGACAGAACAATGTGAAAATTCATGTGGAATAACAAAAAACCCAGGATAGCTAAAACTATCCTCAAAAATAAAAGGACTACCGGGGAATCACTATCCCTGAATTCAAGCAGTATTATAGAGCAATAGTGATAAAAACTGCATGATATATTTGTACAGAGACAGACAGATAGACCAGTGGAATAGAATTGAAGACCCAGAAATGAACCCACACACCTATGGTCACTTGATTTTTGACAAAGGAGCCAAAACCATTCAATGGAAAAAAGATAGTATTTTCAGCAAATGGTGCTGGTTCAACTGGAGGTCAGCATGTAGAAGAATGAAGATCAATCCATTCTTATCACCCTGTACAAAGCTTAAGTCCAAGTGGATCAAGGACCTCCACATCAAACCAGATACACTCAAACTAATAAAAGAAAAAGTGGGGAAGAATCTCCAACACATGGGCACTGGAGAAAATTTCCTGAACAAAACACCAATGGCTTATTCTCTAAGATCAAGAATCGACAAATGAGATCTCATAAAACTGCAAAGCTTCTGTAAGGCAAAGGACACTGTTGTTAGGAAAAACAGCAACCAACAGATTGGGAAAAGATCTTTACCAATCCTACAACAGATAGAGGCCTTATATCCAAAATATACAAAGAACTCAAGAACTTAGACTGCAGGGAGACAAATAACCCTATTAAAAAATGGGGTTCAGAGCTAAACAAAGAATTCACAGCTGGGGAATGGCTGAGAAACACCTAAAGAAATGTTCAACATCTTTAGTCATCAGGGAAATGCAAATCAAAACAACCCTGAGATTTCACCTCACACCAGTGAGAATGGCTAAAATCAAAAACTCAGGTGACAGCAAATGCTGGCAAGGATGTGGAGAAAGAGGAACACTCCTCCATTGTTGGTGGGATTGCAGACTGGTACAACCATTGTGGAAATCAGTCTGGAGGTTCCTCAGAAAATTGGACATTGAACTACCTCAGGACCCAGCTATACCACTCTTGGGCATATACCCAAAAGATGCCCCAACATACAACAAAGACACATGCTCCACTATGTTCATAGCAGCCTTATTTATAATAGCCAGAAGCTGAAAAAAATCCAGATGCCCTTCAACAGAGGAATGGGTACAGAAAATGTGGTACATCTACACAATGGAATATTACTCAGCTATCAAAAACAATGACTTTATGAAATTCATAGGCAAATGGTTGGAACTGGAAAATATCATCCTGAGTGAGGTAACCCAATCACAGAAAAACACACATGGTATGCACTCATTGATAAGTGGCTATTAGCCCAAATGCTTGAATTACCCTAGATGCATAGAACACATGAAACTCAAGACGGATGATCAAAATGTGAATGCTTCACTCCTTCTTTAAAGGGGGAACAAGAATACCCTTGGGAAGGAATAGGGAAGCAAAGATTAAAACAGAGGCAGAAGGAACACCCATTCAGAGCCTACCCCACTTGTGGCCCATACATATTCAGCCACCAAACTAGATAAGATGGATGAAGCAAAGAAGTGCAGGCTGACAGGAACCGGATATAGATCTCTCCTGAGAGACACAGCCAGAATACAGCAAATACATAGGGGAATGCCATCATTAAACCACTGAACTGAGAATGGGACCCCTGTTGAAGGAATCTTAGAAAGGACTGAAAGAGTTTGAAGGGGCTTGAGATCCCATATGAACAACAATGCCAAGCAACCAGATCTTCCAGGGACTAATCCACTACCCAGAGACTATACATGGACTGACCCTGGGCTCCAACCTCATAGGTAGCAATGAATAGCCTAGTATGAGCACCAGTGGATGGGGAAGCCCTTGGTCCTGCCAAGGCTGAACCCCCAGTGAACATGATTGTTGGTGGGGAGAGGTTGGTAATGGGGGAAGCATGGGGAGGGGAACTCCCATAGAGAAGGGGAGGTGGAGGGGTTAGGGGGATGTTTGCCTGGAAACCAGGAAAGGGAATAACAATCGAAATGTAAATAAGAAATACCCAAGTTAATAAAGATGAAAAAAAAAAAAACTATCAGTCCTACCGAAAGAAGAAAGAAAATTATTTCATAATAAAATCATATTTAAGGAATTTATTTCCACTTAGCCCAGCAATTCTCAACCTGCACCTTCCAAGACACCCTTTGAAAACATAGATATTTGCACTACAGTTCATAATGGTAGCAAAATGTTGCAAAATTACAGTTATGAAATAGCAACAAAAATAATTTTATGATTGGTGGTCACCACAACATGTGTAACCATATTAGTGTCATAGCATTGGGAAGGTTTAGAAACACTGACCTAGTCAGCTTTATGAAATCTACTAGAAGCAATATTTTACTCTGAAGGGACAATTAAACACACCCAAAAGGGCAGAAAGAAAGAAATACTCTCATAGCTGTTAATCAAAACAAGTTAAGGCTAATATAATAAAATCATAGGAGTTAATAAACATTGTTTAGTAGTAACTCTCAATATAGCCTCAATCCCGCAATAAGAAAACATAGACTAACATATTGGATTAGAAAACAGGATCTATCTTTCCTCCATACACACACACACACACACACACACACGCTGCGCTTTACTTTGCGCCTTTTGCCCTTTGCCTTTACGCTTTGCACTTTTACGCTTTACGCTTTGCGCACAAACAAATTGAACTAAAAAAAAAAAGAAAAAAAAATATTCTAATGTCACACAAAATAGACTTCAAACCAAAACTACTCAGAAGGGATAAGGGAAGAACACTATGCACTCATTAAAGGAAGTACCCACCGAAAGGATATTACATTTCTAAACATTTTTTTTTTACCAAACACAGAGCATCCAATTTCATAAAAGAAGCAGTATTAAATCTAAACTCAAAGAGTTTAATGCAGTGGTTGTGGGTGACTTCGATACCTTACTCTTACCAATAGACAGATCTAGACAAATCTAAAAGAAAGAAACACTGGGATTAAAGAGCATGCTTAAGGAAATGAATCTAGCGGACATCCAGAAAACATTTCATCTAAACACTAAAGAATAAATTTTCATCTCAGAGAGCTTCTATCTGACCACAAAGGAATAAAGCTGACTATCAATGATCAGAAACAACACTCACTATACAAACACATGGAAATGAAATAAAACACTACGAAATGGGAAAATGGAGCAAGGTAGAAATCAAGAAGGAAATTTTAAAATTTACTTATATTGAATGAAAGTAAAAACACCTGACTTTTGACCAAAGCCAAAAGTACACATTAGAGAACAGACAGCATGTTCAACGAAAGGTCTGCTCTAACCGGACAGCTACACGGACAGGAGTGAAGTAATCCTTATCCCTCAGGCTACACAGAACGCAACTCCACATAGATCAAGGATCCTAATACAATAAATCTGAGAGATGAGAAAGTAGTGAATACATGTGAACTGAGACTGGAAAGAACTTTCTGAACAGATTTTTTTTGTGTGTGATGATTTTTTGTGATTTTTAATGGTAGTGTTTTTAGATTCAAATTTATCTTACAAAAATACTAAAGTATGTATGGAGAGCTATAGTTTGAAAAGTATGGATAGTAATGTTATTTTCAAGAGTGAATATGAGATTTGAAAAATGCAAATGATTTTAATTCAGTATAAATAGTAACACTTAATGGAAATTAAACACAGTTCATCAAAATAGTATTTTGAGTAAGATAAAAATAATTATAATTCTAAACTACATATTCTGTGTAAAACTTTCAGTACCAAATGTATGGTCTTTCCAACAACAAATGCTACTAACAAATGCTTCTTGGCCAACAGAACAAGAAATCTCAAAATGTGGATCATTTATCCAGTGTATACTAGATAAGTCCTTAACGCTATAAATGAGTTATTTGATTTGCACAAATCTATATTTTTAGACTAACAAATGTACCTTACTATCCAAAGAAGCTATTTGTTTCCACCGGGATATTAACAGGCTGTTATGTAAATCTTCACTGAAAAACATTCACCGTGTGGTCTTAATGAGTTCTAGCCAGCTGACACTCATGCCCTGTAAATCCTTTCAACTGGGAAGATTAAAGTGCTCACTCTTTACCATCTTCCCCCTAAGGCTGTATGAGAACAATTTTCTGCATTGTGATGTATGTCAACCAGAGCAACATTTTCTCTGAAAGATCATACCTTACTGTGATATTTATAAACACACACAAAATGCATATTTTCAAGAATCTTATAATTTATAATGAACAAGAACAAATTACTTTACAAATTAAGTTCTAAAATATTTCCAAATGGCTACAAAGATATTTTAGTGATTAAGATCACTTATTGCTCTCCAAGAGGATGCAGGGCTCTTATAGCAGCAGTTCACAATTGCTGGTAACTCCAACTCCAGGAGCTACTCTGTTTCCTTGATTCTGAGAACACTGCATGCATGTGGTATACCTAGACATAAGCAAAATACTATGTTCATGAAACAAAGTATTTTTTTTTAATTTTCTGAATTGTTATCACAATTCAAGAAAAGTAATGACTGAGAGAATACACTCTGAAGTAATATTTCACACTGTATAACATTATTTCTCAAAGTATTCTCAGACACATTATCACACACAAAAATGCTCAGAGCAGGTCACAGAGCTGTGGGGACCTCTAGAGTCCTGAATTTACCAGGTTGCTGGGACCAGAGAGTTCCTGGCTGGCAGAGAGACTGCCAGGCTAGCAATGGGGGAGGAGAGACTGCTGGGGTCAGAGAGTAGCTGGTGGTAGCATGTCATGGTACCACACTAGAACTGGTTGTCACTGAGATGAATAAACCTAGCTAATGCCATATGGCTCAACAATGCCAGCTAGCGAGCAATTGTGGTTATTTTTAATACTTACCACAACAGCTCATATTGTGTATTTTCACATTCAAAATATATTTGTCAATTAACGTGTGAAATCCATAGCTTTGTAATGTAAGTTCTAGCTATTTAGTAGGTCAACAAGATATATATAGGCTATGAGTCTGTTCAAGCTTAGTGTGGGTTGATTTTTCTTTCAAATTTTTATAATAAAGCAATTAAAAAACTTCATTAAAAAATAAGAAGCAGGGGGCTGGAGAGATGACTTAGCGGTTAAGAGCACCCGACTGCTCTCCCAGAGGTCCTGAGTTCAATTCCCAGCAACCATATGGTGGCTCACAACCATCTGTAATGGGATCTGATGCCCTCTTCTGGTGTGTCTGAAGACAGCTACAGTGTACTTATATATAATAAACGAATAAATCTTTAAAAAAAAGTTTAAAAAAATAAGAAGCATATACACTTCGCATACAGGTGTTATAGATGATAAAATGACATGTAACTAAAAGCATAATTTTGCTTTTACATGATATATAAATATGCAAAGCTAACTAATACAGAAGATACAGCACGCTTTAGAAGATGACAAAAAGCAATACACAATTAAAGCAAAGGAGTTATCTATAATGAAGACCATTATAGATGCTCTGGGGAGCTTGCAGATACTTCTTACAGTGGCAGCAAGTAGAATGAATCTCCCTGGAAGACGGAATCTATAGTATTTATGCAAATGTTTTCATAGAAACTTAAAAGTGCTAGCATTTGGCCTTCACTAATTTATAATTTATAATGATGGCACTGTTTCTTCGGGATCCTGAAAAGAAAGTATGGGAACAGTTCTGATTCTTCAAAATTCCATATTATCTGCAGTCTCATTCCTTTAATTCTATTCCTTACCTTTAGGAGCAAAATACTACCAATTATGTGTTTTCTTATGCTGTAATATATTTGAAGTCAACTTGATAGTTTACTCTGCTTTCTCTGTCTTCATATGACTTCATCTTTAAATTTCTGAGGTTATTCACATACATTTGTACATCACTGGTCTCCTATTTAATTCAGTCACATTATCTTTAGTGTTTGCCCTTCTAAACTGTCCACTATTATAAATATGTAATTTTGTATCAGATTGTTACTCCTAAATCTAACACTATAGTTTTCTTCCCATTTACTTTTAGCATATTTAACACTGCTAGTTATGAATATATCTTACACATCATAGTAGTTATTATGTAAAATTGCTGGTGTCAAGAATGAGTTATAATAATCATCCTACATTACATTACATTGTTATGACTTTTCCACTTTCTATTCTTTACTTTTTTATATTCTTTCCCTTCCCTTCCTTCATTCATCCCCCTCCATCCTTCCTTCCTTCCTTCCTTTCTATTGTTCTTAACCCATGAGCTAGGCATATCTAGGCAGAAGACACCTAAAGGAACAATAAAAATAATCTTTTGTACTTTGTTTCTTTTTAGAATTAACACAGAAAATAAAAACTAATAATTTATGTAAGTTAAGTAAGACAACACTGACATCTAGTGTGGAATGGAGAAATGGCTTACTGTACAAAATATTGGATGTTTGTGGGAAGTTTTATGCCCTTAATATAACAATATCTTTCTCAAACAAAAAATTTTCTAAGTTATAATGGCCAATGTGGAAACTGAGATATATAAAGCTACCTAAATGGAAATGCCTTATTTCTTGTTCCATGTGTATGTCAGTAGAAAAATGAAATTATTGATCATGAAACATTCCCTTTCAATAAGTACATTTTCCCCCAATTGGGGCACATTTTAAGTAACTGTAAATCCAGAGAGTTGATAAATGACATAGGTTCTCTGATCTCATAAAAACAGGATTACAAAAAAGACTTGTAAATTTCTGTAAGCCTATTTCTCAGGAAGAGATATGTATTGATTATTTATTGCTCCCCAAGTTGCATTTCTACTTATTTCAGACACAAAGTCACTAGTTAGCCCTCAAAACATTTATTCATGATTAGTGAGATGGCTCAGCAGATAAAGTTGCCCATAGCAAACCTAATGATGTCCTGAACTCACATAGAGGAAAAAGAGAACCAACTCCCACAAATTGTCCTTGGAACTCCATAATACATCATAGAAAGCATGCACCACATACTCCATTCACATGTACGTAAATACATTTTTAAAAAGAAAAGAGAAAAGAAAAAGAGTTCTATAATAATTACTTGATCTCCATTATTACATAAAGTTCTAAAACTGTACTTCATTCTTTGAGGGCATTTGCTTTATACTTCAGATGTCCAGCACTTGTAAGAATTTTTAGTTAGGACCTTGCCCTCAGGTCTTGACCTCATTCTCCTCCCTATATTTTTGCCTGTGTTCTCAGCATCTTTGTCAACTAGTAATTTGGTAAGTTTTGTATACTCATGTTTGGTATTCAATTTTTTTTCAGTTAATGTATGTGTCTGTTGTGGCAGTAATCTCTCTCTCTCTCTCTCTCTCTCTCTCTCTCTCTCTCTCTCTCTCTCTCCTTCCCTCCCTCCCCCTCTCTCCATATCTATCAAACTATAGATATATCCTAAGCAACATACCCTAAAGTCTGTAACACCAAATCCACCATCGTTATTCTTTGTATTCATCATTTTGACTATCCAGTGCCTTTTGTATTTCAATTTGAATTTTATGATCTTTTTCTATTTCTGTGAGGAACTAGAAATGTATTTTAATTGGGAATGCAATAGCTTTTGTATTCAGTTAATAGCCTTTTGGAAAACTGATCATTTTCATGATATTAATTCTACTAATCAATAAGCATGGGATGTCTTATCACAAAATAGTGTCTTTCTATCTCTTCAGAGGTTTAAAGTTTCAAAGTAGAGGTCAATCACTTCCTTGGTTAGGTTTATTTCTAAATATTCTATGCAATGATGAATTTGAATATGTTTGTGTTCTCTTTCTCTATATATTTTTTATTGATATATAGAAAAGCTACTGGTTTCTGAAAGGAGGTTCTGTATCTTGCACTTTTCTGAAAGTTTTTTTTATTAGTTTTAGAAGTTTCTTGGTAGAATTTGTAGGATCTCTAATGTCTCTATCTGTCATCTGAAAATAGGAATCAATGTGTATCCCTTTAATTTCTTGTCTTACTGTTCTAGGAAGTACTTTGAACAAAATATTCAAAAGGAGTGGGGATAATGGACATCCATGTGTCAAATCTGACATCAGTGGGATTGCTTCAAACTTTTCTCCATTTAGGATGATAGTATGTAGAGGTTTCTCATACACAGCTTTTACTGTGTGGAGGTATGTTTCCTCTACACTACATTCTTAAGGACTTTTTTTATAAAGGCATGTTGGATTTTTCTAAAGGCTTTTTCTGGAACTACTGAGATGGTCATGTGATTTTTGTCCATAAGTCATTATAAGTTTTTTTTTTTAAACTTGAATATATTGAACCATCCCTATACTTCAGGAATAAAACTGACTTTGTTTTGTTAGATAATCATTTTATGTATTACTGTACTTTTAAAGTTTTTTTTTATTAAACATTTTTAGTATATGTTCATGAGGGATTTTAGCATGTAGATTTCTTGTGTCTTTACCTGGTTTGGTATTATAATGATATTGGCTTGGTAGGAGGCATTTAGGAGTGCTCTTTGGTTTTTGGTTTTTTGGTTTTTTTTTTTTTTTTTTTTTTACTTTTTTTTTTTTTTTTTTTTTTTTTTTTTTTTTTTCTTTCTTTCTTTCTTTTATTTTGTTGTTTGTTGTTTTTGTTTTCTGTTGTTTGCTCTTTTTTGTTTGGTTGTGATAGCTTCAGAAGGATTGCCTATATATCTTTGAATGACTGCTAGAATTCAGCTGTGACTCTATCTGTCCTTGAACTTTTAGCTGAGAAGTATTTTTATTTCTATTTCAATCTGCTCATTTGTTATGGGTCTGTTTAGGTTACTGACTTCTTAGGGATTTGACTTAATCTAGAAATTTATCAATTTCTTTTAGATTTTTTAGTTTAATGGAGTAGTTTCTTAAAATATTCCCTTATAATCTGGATTTCTTTGGCATCTGTTATAATATTTTGTCTGAGTTTTAATGTAGGTACTTAGAGATGCAAATTTTCCTTATAAACTTGCTTTTGGTGTATCCTAACGGTTAGTTGTATTGTGTTTTCACTTGTATTTAATTCCATAAAATTCTTATATTTTTCTAGATTTCTTCTTTGGCCCATTTATCATTTAGTACTGAGTTGCTTAATCTCCATGGGATTTTTGTATTTACTAGAGATTTTTTGCTGTCAATTTTAAGTTTTATTCCATTGTGGTACAAAGAGATACAAGGAATGACTTCCAATTTTTTCAGTTTAATTAAGATTTGCTTTATGTCCCAGAATGTACTCTAATTTAGAAAAGTTTTTGTAGGCTGAATAGAATGCATTATTTATTATTTGGATAGAATATACTTAAGACTATTTGATTCATGATAACAATTGTGATATTTCTTTAGTTTTTGTTCAGATGATCTGTCTATGAGAGAAAAGAGAAATTGAAATCACCTACTATTAGTGGATTGATGTTAATCTGCATCATTAAGTCCACTAGTATGTTTTTTATAAATTAGGCTGTTGGGGTCCAAGAGTTAACCCACAAACCACACAACACCAATCTCAGTCAGGCAGGAATGGTATATTGAACGCAAACCTCAAGACTGATTTGACTGTTATTATTACAGTAACAATATGAAATACCTGACAGTCATGGAACAAAATGGCTATAGCACTTCTGGGGTTGGGGACCAACCTCAACAGGGCATTCCAGATTTTGGTGCATGTATGTTTAGAGTTTTAATGCCTTCTTGTTTAGTCATCCCCTTGATTAGAATTAAATGTCCCTTTTTATCACTTCTGGCTAGTTCTAATTTAAAGTCTAGTTTGTCAGCTATTAGGATAGTAATAACTGCTTGCTTTATCTTTCCACTTGGTTAAAGTATTTTGTCTATCTTTCTTCTCAAAGGCGTGTCATAAAGCTATGGTGTGCTCCTTTTTTCACAATATTTTTATTGATTATTTGGGAATTTTGCATCATGAACCCTGACTACACTTCCCAGTCCTCCCAGGTACATATACTACTCTTGTGATTCTCCCCCTACACCAGCACCAAAGAAAAAGAAGGAGAAGGAGAAGAATAAGAGAAAGAAATCAAGTCTAATTTGTGCTGCTCATATACTTACTGGAGCATTGATAAACGCTTAGTGGACAGCCCCCTTAAATAGTTATTTCCCCTCTGGTTTGCACCTTCCACCACAGCAGATCATTAGCTTGTCTGCTCCTCTGAAGACACCACAATCTGAAGACCTCCCAGGAGTTCTGCTGCAAACAAGGCAAAGGGTAAGGAACTCTCCAAAACAATTGCAGCAACTGGGAACCCCAAGAAACCCAGCTGACTCTGGACCCATCCCCTGATTTGAACTCCATCCCCCTTTCTAGCCTGTCCCTTTCCATATATTTGGTCACAAAACAAGCCTCATCCAATACAAGAAGATTGAAATAATCCTATGAATCCTA
Organism: Rattus rattus; assembly: GCF_011064425.1. Lineage (NCBI taxonomy): Eukaryota > Metazoa > Chordata > Mammalia > Rodentia > Muridae > Rattus > Rattus rattus. Next base: position 33,693,386 of record NC_046158.1, read on the forward strand.
TTGAATCATCTCTAAGGCTAGACTTCAATAACAACAAAAACAACAGACAACCTGCATACTCATAGAAACTGAGCAATTCTCTACTCAATGATACTTATCAGGGAAAAAATAAAGAAATTAAATATTTCCTGGAATTCAATGAAAATGGTGACACAGTATACCCAAACTTATGAGACACAATGAAAGCAGTGCTAAGAGGAAAATGCATAGTATTACATGCCAAAGTAAAGATATTGCTGAGACCCTACACTAGCAACCTAACAGCATACCTGAAAAGCCCTAGAACAAAAACAAGGAAACACCCCCAAGAGGAGTAGAGGGCAAGAAATAGTCAAACATGGGGCTGAAATCAATCAAATAGAAACAAAGAGAACAATATAAAGAATTAAAAACACCAAAAGCTGGCTCTTTGAGAAAATCAACAAGATAGATGAACTGCTAGCCAAACTAACAAAAGGTCACAGAAATAGTATCAAAATTAATAAAGTAAGAAATGAAAATGAGAGACATAACAATAGAAACTGAGGAAATTCAAAATACCATCAGATCCTACTACAAAAGCTGGAGACAAAACTGGAAAATTTAGATGAAATGGATGACTTTCTAGACAGATACCAGCAACCAAAGTTAAATCAAAAGAAAGTTATCAATTTAATCAGACCCATAGCTCCTAAGGAAATAGAAGTATTAAAAACCTCCCAAACAAGCAAACAAAAAGCTCAGAGCTTTAGTGTGGAATTCTACCAGACCTACAAACAAGAGCTAATACCAATACTCCTCAAACTATTCCATGAAATAGAAACAGAAGGAATACTACTTAATTCATTCTATGAAGCCACAACTACTCTAATACTTAATCAACACAAGAATCAAACAAAAAAAGAGAACTTCAGACCAATTTCACTTATGAATATTGGTGCAAAAATAATCAATAAAATTCTTGCAAATTAAATCCACGAAGACATCAATACCATCATTCACCATGATCAAGCAGTCTTTATTCCAGGGATGCAAGGTTGGTTCAACATACAAAAATCATTAACATAATTCACTATATAAACAAACTCAAAGAAAAAAAAAACACATTTCCTTAAATGCCGAAAAAGCATTTGACAAAATCCATCACCCCTTTATGTTAAAAATATTGAAGAGATCAGGAATTCAAGGTCCATACTGAAACATAATAAAAGCAGTTTACTGCAAGCCCAACAGCTGATATCAAAATAAATGAAGAGATATTTGAATCAATCCCACTAAAATTAGGGACAAGACAAGGATGCTGACTCTCCCTGTATCCAATTTAGTACTTGAAGTTCTAGCTCAAACAATAAGATAATAAAAGGAGATAAAGGGAATACAAATTGGCAAAGAAGTCAAGATTTTGCAGATTATATGATAGTATTTGCAGAATACGATAGTATACATAGCTCCACCAGAGAATTCCTACAGTTGATAAACTACTTCAGCAAAGTGGCTGGATACCAAATTAATGCAAACAAATCAGTAGCCTTCCTTCATACAAATGATAAACTGGATGAGAAGGAAATTAGGGAAATAACACCCTTCACAATAGTCACCCATAATATAAAATATCTTGGAGTAACTCTAACCAAGCAAGTGAAAGATCTATATGACAAAAACTTCAAGTCTCTCAGCAAAGAAATCAAAGGAGATCTCAGAAAATGGAGAGATCTCCCCTGCTCATGGAATGGTACAGTTAACATAGTAAAACTGGCCATCCTACCAAAAGCAATCTATAGATTTAATGTAGTCCCCATCAAATGTCCAACACAATTTTTCAAAGACATGGAAAGAGCAATTCTTAATTTCATATGGAAAAGCAAAAAATGCAGGCTAGCAAAAACAGTTCTTAACAATACAAGAACTTTTTGGGGAATCACTGTCCCTGACCTCAAGCTACACTACAAAGAAATAGAGATAAAAACTGCATGGTATTAGTACAGAGACAGACATGTTAATAAATAGGATAGAATTAAAGACCCAGAAATAAAATTACACACTTACACACTTGATCTTTTAAAAAGAAGCCAAAAATATACAATGGGAGAAAGAAAGCATCTTCAGTAAATGGTGCTAGTCTGACATTCGGTTTGTAGAAAAATGAAAATAGAGACATATTTGTCATCTTGCACAAAGTTCAAGTCCAAGGGGATCAAAGACCTCACCAGAAAGCCAGATTCACTGAATCTAATAGAAGAGAGAGTGGGTAAGGCCTGGAACTCATTGGCATGGGTGGTGGACCCCAATGGCTCAGGCTCTAAAATCAAAAATTGATAAATGAGACCTCATGAAACTGAAAAGCTTCTGTAAGGCAAAGTACATAGTCAATAGGATAAATTGGCAACCTACAGATTGGGAAAAGAATCCTCACTAATTCCACATCCAAAGAAGGCTAATATCCAAAATATATAAAGAAGTGAAGAATCTAACCTTTAAAAAATCCAAACAATGCAATCAAAAATTGTATATAGAGCTAAACAGAGACTTCACAACAGATGCATCTGGAATGGACTAGAAGCGCTTGAAGCAATGTTCAAAGTTCCTAGTCGTCAGAGAAATGCAAATCAAAATGACACTGAGATTCCACCTTACACCAATTAGAATGGCTAAGATCTGAGAATGTGCAGAAAGAGGATTGCTGGTGGGATTGTAAAATGGTACAACCACTCTGGAAATCAATCTGGAGGTTTCTCAGAAAATTGGAAATAGATCTACCTGAAGACTAGGTTATACCACTCTTGGGCATATACCCAAAAGATGCCCCACCATGCTACAGAGGCACATTTTCCACTATATTCATAGCAGCTTTATTTGTGATAGCCAGAAGCAGGAAACAACTGAGATGTGCCATAACAGAAAAATGGAAATAGAAAATATGGTTCATTTACATAAGGGAGTACTACTCAGCTATTAAGAACTAGGGCATCGTGGGTTTTGAAGGCAAATGGATGGAACTAGAAAATGTGATTCTGAGTAAAGTAACTCAGACCCAAATGACATGCATGGTATGTACTCACTACTAAGTGGATATCAGTCAAAAAAAAGTACAGAAAACCCAGGATACAATCCACAGAACTCAAGACGCTTAACAAGGTGAAGGGCCCAAGTAAGGATGCTTCAATCACACCTGAGAGGGAGAAGAAAGCAGGGGACAGATGGAAGGAGGGAACTGGATTGAAGAGGGGCAGGGGAAAAGGTGAACATATCAGGTATTGGGGGCAGGCACCAGGAGTGAAGCCCCAGGGGCCCAGCAGAATGAATGGAAATATAGAACTGTGGGAGGTGGGAGTGATCCTCTAGAATGTACCAGAGACCTGGGAGGTGAGAGAACCTCAAAACTCAAAAGGAGGGGCCTTGGATGAGATGCCTAACAGTGGACAGAGGGAACTTGGAGAGTCTACCTCCAGTGGAAAGACAGGGCAAAAGGTGGAGGCATGGATTTGCCACCCCAAACATTCATGAACTCTGACCTGAGGTTGTTCCTCTCTGGGAAAACTGCAGGGACAAAAATGGAGAAAAGACTGAGGGAAAGGAGTTCCAGTGACTGACCCAAATTGGGACCTAACTCAGGGGGAGTCTCCAGGGCCTGGTACTATTAATGATGCTTTGGGGAAAAAAAAAAACAAAACAAACACAAAAAACCTGGTATTGATACAGAAACAGACCTTCCGATCAATGGAGTCAAATCAAAGACCCAGAAATAAACCCACACACCTATGGGTACTTGATTTTTGACAAATCAACCAAAACCATACAATGGGGTGGGGAGCATCTTCAATAAATAGTGCTGATTTAACTGGTGGTCTGCATGTAGAAGAATGCAAATAGATTCATATCTATTGCCCTGTCCAAAACTTGGGTTTATGGGCAGATTCTCTCATTCCTGGGTCAAGCAGATCTTGGGAGTGAGTATTAGCATTATAATTTATAGTAAAAGAGCAAACCTCAACCTCTCATCTCACTACGTAGACCAAACTGATTTTTAACCCAGAGTTCCACCTGCCTCTGCCGCAATGCCCACCGAGGCAATGTAATTTTTTGGACCGACTCAAGTGCACCTTTGGTATTTGTCACAATGTTTTCAGGTATGAGATATATAAAATTCCTACTGCATGTTTGGATAATCTATATAGGGGGAAATTTTCAAATAAATTGGGGAAATGCTACATTGATTCTTATCAGAGGAAATCTTAACTATGAAACAATTTCCATATCAACCCAGTTATAGATCCAGAATCTCCTGAAGGAAGGGAATATTACATACCTCTGAGGAAGAATTTTGCTATTATAAAAGAGTTTTACTGCTAGTCTGTTTCCCTATGCTTCCCAAGAGAAATCTATTGATTTATACAAGCATAACTATACACTGTAAAAATAAACAAAATTTCTGGGTCCTATTTGATGCTAATTTAGAACTAATATTGATTGTGGGAGACCACAAGAAGCATCATGCCTGATTTCTTTTCCCATTACAATGCTGTCCCCCTCATCCCCACAGGAGGAATTTATACCCTCATGGGGTAAGCCCTATGATCGATTGACTAAAGAAGAAAAGACTAAGGCCTTCTTTACTGATAGTTCTGCATGGTATACAGTTACTACCCAGAAATGGGCAGCTGCAGCATTACAACTCCTTTCCCTGGCAGATACCAGTGAAGGGTAATCCTCACATATTTTTCAAGGAGGCCAAAAGTTCTGAAGATTATATGTGTCTCATGTAAATGCTCATCTGAGGAGTTCAGGAATTCAAGTAGATAGAATGATCCATTCTATAGACACTCAGCTTCTTTCCTTAGTCATTCCTATCATCCCAATGGGCCCATGAACAAAGTGGCCATGGTGGCAGACATGGAGGTTATATATCATCACTAAGACTGGCTTGGCTACAGCTGTGGCTGAATGCCAGATCTGCAAATAGCAAAGACCAAAACTGAGCTTCAGATATGATACCATTACCCAGGGTTACCAGCCAGCGGCCTTGTGTAAAGTTGACAATATTGGACAACTTCCTTTGTAGAAAGGACAGTGGTTTGTCCTTATTGGAGTAGATACTTAGTCTGTTTATAAATTTGTCTTTCTTGCACATGATGATTCTGCCAAAACTTCATGCATATAGAGAATGCCTTATCCACAGGCATAGTATTCCAGTCAATATTGCTTCTGACAAAGGAACTCATTTCATAGAAAAATGTGACAGTGGGACCCCAATCATGGAATCCACTGGTCTTACCATTTTCCTCATCATACTGAACCAGTTGGCCTAATACAATGATGTATGGCCTTTGAAGACACTGTTACAGTGCCAATTATGTGGCAGCAACATGGAGGGCTGGAGTGGGGTTCTTCACAAGGAAGTATATGCTTTAAATCAGCTTCCAATCTATGATACAATGTCTCCCATTTCCAGGATTCACAAATCCAGGAATCAACAGGTAAAATGGGTAACGGTTCCACTCAATATCACTCCTAGTGATCCACTAGACAAAATTTTGCTTCCTATTTTCATGACTTTAAGTTCTGCTTGTCTAGAAGTTTTGGTTCCAGAAGCAGGAACACTCCAGCGAGGAGACACAACACACTTCCCACTGAACTGGAACCTCAGACTTACACTGGATACTTTGAGTTTCTGGTGTCTTTGAGTCAACAGGCTAAGAAAAAAAAAACAGTGCTAGAAGGAGTGATTGATCTAGACTACCAGAGGGAAATTGGATTGTTACTCCACAATGGAGGTGAGAAAGATTATATTTGGAGTGCAGGAGATTCTTTAGTGAATCTCTTGGTGTTACTATGTCCTGTAATTAAAGTTAATGGGAAACTACAACAAACCAATCCAGGTTTAATGACAAAGAGCTCAGATCCTTCAGGAATAAAGACATGGGTCAATACTCCAGGAAAAGAACCAAGACCTGATGACACAGAGAAAATACAGAATGTGTAGTAAAAGAGGAGGTATAAATACAAGCTAAGGCCACATGACCAATTGCAGAAACCATGATCATATTCAACATGGAGTGTTTCTGCCCTATTTTGTTAAGAATATATTTATCAATTTCTATATCATTTAGTGTACCATCGATTAAGATAATATCAGTGGTTATCATATTTAAGCTTTGAGATACATTTCAACCTATTCTAAAATATATAATGTGTTTGCAATTGTATGTGGAATAGTTATATAAGGCATAATTATGATTTGTTAAATACTTAACACATTTGAGATTGCAAGTGAGATTGTTATATTATATTAGGTGTATTATGACCTGGTTATTGGTTTCATTTTAAAATTATGCATGATATAAAGATATATGATTATTTGTAAAGTTTACAAAGTGCAAAGTTGGGGCTATTCTTGGTTGTCAACTTAACTATCTAAAATTAACCAACACCAAAGCTGTTGGGTATAACTATGAGGGATGTATTGGTTTGAATATGCTTGGCTCATAGTACTGTTAGAAGGTGTGGCTTTGTTGGAAGAAGAGTGTCACCATGGGGGGTAGACTTCGGAGATATCCTTCTATGCTCGAGCTCTACTCATTGATGGAGAGAACTTCCTTCTAGCTGCAAGAGAATGCCAGTCTTCTTCAGTCTTCTGGTTGCCTTCAGAACAAGATGTAGAACTCACAGCTCCCCCAGTGCCAAACCTGCCTGAACACTGCCCTGCTTCCCACTCTGATGATAATGGACTGAACCTCAGAAACTGTGAGTCAGCCCTGATTCAATGTTTTCCTTTCCAAGGGTTGCCTTTGTCATAGTGTCACATAGTGTCATAGTGTCACAGAAATGAAAACCCTAAAACAATGAGTTTTTCTTCACTGGATCATTTGAAATGTGACCAAGCCAGCTCGGTCAGTCAATAGGGTCTCAAGGGAGGGAGTGGAGAATGAAAATAAAAGGACAATTAGACAACATTATAACATGACTCCATCCAGTGCTGAGCTAAAGCACTGCTTTTATACCATTCTAAGTACATGCAAAGAATAATGTCAGTTCTAGGTCAAGGAACAAACAAGGCAATAAACAAAGTTCCATGATCAATGTTACTAAGAGTTTATCATGATGACCAAGATAAAAGGAATGCCACACATTCCTTCACTGAGTTTATCTTGAGCTTGGTATCAGCCCAAATGTAAATATTCTTGCCTGAGTCTACTTTCCTTTCCTAGTCCAACAGTCAAATTCCTGCCAAATTCCTATAAAGTATCCCCAAAAGCTCTCCACAGAGATGGGAAAATTGACCTTAAATCTCAGCTACATATAAAAGGCATGGAAGAAGTAAACTCTTGCTCTTTGCCTATTTGCCTTATTATTGCCAGCAAATTCATTTCTTTGCAAGTATTAGAATGTTCTTCTAATTCTTCTTCAAGATTCTTGCACACACTGAAATCTCCATGAGACATTAGTCCCATGGAACAAATAACCATTGGATTCTTTGACTTTCTGTTGGGAGATAGCCTGTAAGTCACTCTAGCAAAGCCAATTGTGTGTGTGTGTGTGTGTGTGTGTGTGTGTGTGTGTGTGTGTGTGTCTGTGTCTGTGTTCTGTAAGTTCTGTTTCTCTGCAGAACCCTGACTAATACAATTAATATGTGTCACAGGGTCACCGGATTTTTCTTTTCTTTTCTTTTTTCTTTTTTTTTTTTTTTTTTGGTTTTTTTTTTGGAGCTGGGGACCGAACCCAGGGCCTTGCGCTTCCTAGGTAAGCGCCTACCACTGAGCTAAATCCCAGCCCCGGATTTTTCTTTTCTTGTCCAAACTATTTTATATCATGTATAACATGTTTTTAAAATTAATAATTCCATTCGTTTACATCTTCCTGGTTACCCCTCCACAATCTCCCCATTCCACATTTCCCCTCTCCCCTCCTCCCTTTTGCCTCTATAAGGGTGCTCCCCCATCCACCCACCCACTCCCAATCCATTGTTCCAGCATCCTCCTATACTGGGACATCAAACCTCAAGACCAAGGGACTCACCTCCCATTGATATCAGACAAGGCCATCCTCTGCTACATATGTATCTGGAGCCGTGGATCCCTCCCTGCACACTCCTTGGTTGGTAGTCTAGTCTCTGGGAGCAAGCAGTAGGTGGTCTGGCCAGCTGACATTGTTCTTCCTATGGGGTTATAATCCCCCTTTGCTTCTACAGTTCGTCTGCCAGCTCCGTGACCAGGACCCCTGAACTCAGTCTGATGGTTGGGTCCAAGCATGTACATTTGCATTGGTCAATTGCTGGCAGAACTTCCCAAAGAAGGTCTTCCCAGGTTCCTGTCAGCAAGTACTTCTTGGCAACACAACAGTGTTGGGGTTTTGTGTCTGTATATGGGATGGATCCCCAGGTGAGGGGGGCCCCAGAAGGCCCTTCCTTCAGTCTTCTTCATTCTTGGTTCATACTTTTAGACAGGAACAGTTCTGGGTTAAAAACTTTGAGATGGGTGGGTGGACCCAACCCTCAACTGGGGGCCATACCTATCTACTAGAGGTAGTTTCTACAGGTTCTATCTCCCTTTTGCTTCCCACGTTTCAACTAAAGTCATGCCCATTGGGTCCTGGGAGCCTCTTGCTTCCCTGGCATCTGGGACTCTCCAGAGGCTACCCCCAGTTTCTCATATTTTTATTTGATTTCTTGACCCTCTGTATCTTTCTCTCATCCCCTCCAATACCTAACATTGCCCCCCCATGCAATACCATTAAAATCAAGGACAAGGCTGCCCATTATCTTCCTATCTATTAAATATAGTACTCAAAGCTCTATGTAACTCTTATACCTTAGCTGCCCATTTCTTTCTTTAGATTTTGGATTTTTTCCTGTGATTTTGTTAAAAACATTTTCTGTGCATCTGACCTGGTTTTCTTTTACTTCTTATATACTTATTATTTGTAAGCATGATCTTTACATACCTTTAAAGATTCCTAGAATTTTTGCCTTAAACTTTAAGATTTAACATTTTCTTAGACTGAGCTATTCACTTCCTCTCCTTTGTCTTCAAGACCTGATAGTCTCCATATCCTTTAGTTGGCTTTCCTATGAGCTTATTGTTTGACTCCTTAAGTTTTTCATTTTGCATTTTATTTCTGTTTTGTTTTTATTTAGCAATTCTATTTCTTTGGTAAGTTCTATTTTCTTGAGTCATAATTCATTCAAATATTTGGATTTTCACAGTCTTCATTAAGGTATTTATTCATATTTTCTTTAGGGTTCTTGGCCAGATTCATAATTTCCCTTTTGAAGTCCTGATGTTGTGCTTTAGCTAAATTACTTTTCTAAGAGAATCTTACAATAGGTGAGCTGACTTCTTGAGGAGACAAATGTTCTTCATGAGAGTAAACCCCAGCACAGAGTATAAACTGGGTTGTTTTCAGACCTCCTTTGTCAATGCAATTAATCAGAATCTCTTCACCTTAGCCTCAGGCAGACTCTTTGGACAAAGGCAAAAAACCTTCTTCATCAAATTATCACAAAACAGTCTTTAGGCCACATACTAAAATTCTCCCCTGAAACTTCTAGAGCCACGCTTCCACAGTTCAAATCATTCTCAGCTCCAATCTTTCATATCCCTACTAAGATGGCCCATAAAACCCCATTTAAAGCATTCTACTGCTTTACAAATCTAAAGACCCCAAATCCACATTCTTCCAAACAAAAGTATGGTCAGGCCTATCAAAGCAATATCCCACTTCGGGTACTAACTTCTGTCTTGGTTTAGGTTTTATTGCTATGAAGAAACACCATGACCAAGGCAACTCTCATAAAGGAAAATGTTTAATTGGGGCTGACTTATAGTTTTATAAGTTTAGTCACATATAGTGATGGCAGGAAACATGGTAGCATCCAGGCAGACATGCTGCTGGAGGAGGAGATGAGAGATCCTTATCTTGATCCACAGGCAGCCAGGAGCAGGCTGACTTCTGAAAAGCCTACCCTCACAATGACACACTTCCTCTAACAAGGCTACACTTCCTTCAACAAGCCATACCTCTTAATACTGCCACTCCCTAGGCCAAGAATATTCAAGCTACCATACTCCTCGAGAAGAAAGATAAACAACTGAAGGAAGTTCCTGAAGATTCAGGTCCCTCCTTGCCAGGGAAAACAATAAAACCTGAGTCTCTCAGACTAAATAGAAGCCAAGCTGCAAAAAAAGACTTTTGGGCCAGACTAGCAGCCTGAAAGAAGCAGATCTCAAACAAGCTACCTGGAAATGTTTTAATCCAACTGAGGTACTTGGAAAGGACCCTGTTAAGCCTCTTGAGCTGCCTGTAGGCTATACAGTGTGCTCTATGTTCCCAGCTTTGTGAGCTATTACCCATGCTGACCTGACCTTTGGTGATGAAGCTGTCTATGAATCATTTCCATTCCTATAAGTAACCCCTTACTCATGTTCTTGTAAGTAATCCCAATAAAACTCAATGATTCCTCAAACTGAACTTTGATAGTATTGATACTTTGATCTGTCATGACCTCTCTATCTGGAGTGAGTAGTTGTGTGTGTCTCAGAACACAGTCAGGATGGGAAGACAGGCTAAGGCAAGAGGCATGTTTAGGAATAACCTAGAGAGAACTAAAAGAGAAAAGAAAAGAAGGAGGAAAAAAGAAGAGCACAAGTAGGCAGCCTGGATCCCTGCCAAACATAGTTGCTGGGGTATACCTGGAAGGGAGCAAGTCTGGAGTCATCTGAGCATTGCAAAAGGGTGTAGATGGGCTGGGAGAAATGGTTAAAGAGAGTGTAAGAGGAATTGAGTAAGCTCTACTACTAGTGTTTTCTGAGTCCCAAGTAGATGAAGGTGGGCTGGGAGTTCGGGATATGCCAGTTGGGATATGGCAGTTTGCAGAGACTTGTGTAGGAATATTCTAGGGAGATCACGATGGCAGAGGGAATTAGGGTAAAGGTAGCTAACCTGATTCTCTGCCAAGTATGACCTAAGCGCTAACTCTTTTTTTATTCTAAGATAGGTAAGATTTATTTTCATAATTTACATTAAAATACACAACTTTTAGAAAAATAATTTTTATTAAAAATTGACTATCTTTTGATATTTGTGGGATACCACACTATTGCGGTATCTCCAACTAAATGTTCAGATTAACTATAATTTTCTTAATCAAAACAGTCACTGTTGAACATGAACTGTCTTTGAAAAAGTTTCTAGTATGTTATGAACCAGAGCATTTATTCTTCTATTACCTTCCCACACCTGCTGGAATCCTATGTGCACATCTAGAAAATGATAGGACAGTCATGGTGGATGGATGTTGATTTCTTTCCTCTTCTAGAGGTGAAAATAAGGCTAAGAGGTATCTCAAGGCACTACGCCGGGTATCTTTCATCAACCCCTCAGGAAGTCATCACAAAAGCCTATATTTATTCCTCCCTAGTGAGATGATTGATTGTTTCTTATTTACTCAGATTGAAGAAAAAATAAAAAATGCTGCTGAAAATGCCAGACACCTCACTGTCATGACCACTTGGTCAAATACTGCTTCAATTTCCCAGTTTCCAAAATGACTCAAGCCTTACTTACTACCTTAGATAAGCTAATGAGATAGAAAAACAGACAACTGTCAAGGATCCCTCATCTGAGCTGTTGCTATAGGTAGTCATCATTTGAGAGAAATTAGATGTTTTCTCTTCCTTGATAAAATTCTATGACTGTTAAAATGATGAAGGAATTACTATCATGTCTTCTCAACATTCCTGTGTCAGAACTTCTGTTGAAATAAATGCCATAAAGAAAGTTCCTAAGCAAAACACAAAGCTAGGACGCTGGAGAGATGATTCAGCGGTTAAGAGCGCTGACTGCTCTTCCAGAGGTCCTGAGTTCAATTCCCAGCAACCACATGGTGGTTCACAACGATCTGTAAAGAGATCTGGTGTCATCTTCTGGCCTGCAGGCATATATGCAAGCGGGAAGCTGAATGATGTATACTATATTATATTATACTATACTATATTTAATACTATATTAAAAAAAACACACACAAAGCTAAGCTTAGTTCTCCACAGTAGCATGAGACATACAACTGACTGACTGACTGACTGACTCCATGGAACAGATTCTAAATGCATTTCAACTTTACAAGTCACCTGCTGTTGGAGGATGTCATGTATAATATACATCATCCACTGTGTCTTAGTCACTTCTACACACCTAGTTCTAATTTTAGATTACAGGCAGAGAAATTGAATTAGAATATTACTTACTTTCATTGTACTTTTATCTCATGGAGAGTGGAAACTGTCTACTAGTGTGAAGGTAACAGTTGAGTGGAGAGAATTTAGTGTCTGAACTGCACCACTAGGAATAAAAACTCTCTCCTCACAAAAGATGTACATTTGTTGGGGGACAAAAGACCATATGTTGTGTATTAATCAAGTAAGGCTTTGATGACTACTGACTTTTCTACTCTTTGCATTTTAACAGTATTCTGATATGCAAAGATGTTTATGAAGTAGAAACACTATTCTAAATCTGAGAGGAGTGAATATCTGCCATGGGGCTACCTACTATTTTAAAAGGTCACTACAATGATTTGGTTGGTCATTTTAAGTAATGTGCCTGTTTTATTTGGTGTTTTTATTGCTGAGACATGATGCCATGACCATACCAAGTCTTATAAAAAAGACATTTTAATTAGCACTAGCTTACACATTAAAGGTTTAATTCATTATTCCCATTGTAGGAAGCATGACATCACACAGGCAGACATGGTAGTAGAGAGGTAGCTGGGAGTTTTACATCTGGATTATCAGGCAGCTGGAAAAGGGAGACAGAGAGATGCTGAACCTGGCTTGAGGATTTGAAACTTTGAAGCCTAACCACTAGTGACACATTTTCCCGTAGCCACACAACATCTAGTTCTTTCTGGCCTAATTAACCTAGGCAAAACTGTTTTGTAATCCTGGTTGAGATTCATATAGAGTTAATATTAGAAATTTCTGAACTTAGGCAGGTTTAGTTAAAAATGATAGTAATGAATTAGTAATTAGTTACAGTACATCAAGTTTCTAAGGGCAAGAATGAAATGTTGTTTATTTAATGTTCACAAACTTGCTGTGTCACAAAGTTACCTTGTGGTGGCTTGTTCCAACCTCTTTAAATGTCAACTCTATTCAAGGGCCACCAAGTTGAGGCTTAGACTAACCTACTGTCTTAGAGTTTTACTGCTGTGAACAGATACCATGACCAATGCAAGTCTTATAAAGAACAACATTTAACTGGGGCTGGCTTACAGGTTCAAAAGTTCAGTTCATTATCACCAAAGTGGGAACATGGCAATATCTATGCAGACATGGTGCAGGAAGAAATGAGAGTTCTACATCTTTATCTGATGGTTGCTAGCAGAATATTGGTTTCCAGGAAGCTAGGATTCGAGTATTAAAGCCAACACCCACAGTGACACACCTACTCCAACAAGGCCACACCTCCTTAGTGCCACTCTCTGGCCCAAGCGTAGATGAACCATCACACATACCTACATGTGTGCCATGTCCCAGTGCTACCATCTCCTTTATCCTAGTTCCACCATATGGTGTTTTTTGACACAAGTGCCTGTGATCCCAGATAAATGGCTGATTCACACACAAAGGAGAGTAAGTCTGGGTAGCATTAAGATGACATTAGCCAACCCATTGCAATTGTTCCCTAGCCCTTCCCTATAAGTCTCTCTCCCAACCTGCCTTTGTGCGAATAATCTAATATCTTTAAATTATATAGCAGAACCTTCAACATGCATTGTATGGAGCATTTCTTTCCCCTTCTCCTTCAGCAAATATCTGTTGCCTGACTAAAACCATGTCATTCTGTGCAGTCAAATGCATGTTTGAATTGAAAAATGATTCCACAGTGAACTGTCTTCACTCAGACAGAACAGGATTGTTCATTGTTGTCCAGCTATGAGGGACTGAAATGTTTTTGAAGCTAAAGTTATAGAGGTTTGCTGAGGCTGCTTGGTGACATTATGAAATTTTGTTCAACCACAAACTCAAATGATAAAATTTGCATTGTGGTAGATGGAGAAAAAATATGTGAGATAACCCAGGCTCTGAAAGACTAATACAGCACATTCTCTTTCACATGTGTAGCTGCCCCTTTCTGTGTGTGGTTTCATAGTAGTGAGTATAGTATCTAGGTCAGGAAACTAGGACATGAACAATGCAGGTACATTAAGGGGAGGAATAGGAAGGGTGGTGGAGTACCTGTGACATGGAAGACAAGGAAATACGGAAGACAAAAGGAGAGTTGATTGGAAGTTAGGGGAAGACGGAGGAGGACCATCAACTAAAATGGACTGTGTATGAAAATGTCCTAAGGACCTGGAGAGCTGGTTCAGAAGAGTATTTACTGTTCTTACAGAAGACCCAGGCTCGGATCCAAAATGAATTCATGTAGTGAGTGTACACACACACACACACACACACACACACACACACACTCAGGCACACATATGCACATAAAATAAACAAATCATACATACATATGTACGTATATATATATATATATATATATATACATTAAAACATCTTAATTAATTTTTGAGACAGGGTCTCCCTGTGTATCACTGGCTGTTCTGGAACTGTAAGTGTTTTCTGTGGCCATGGGAGGGCCAAGTAATGCTACAAAATCATGCCAACAAAAAGACTTTACATGAGATAATTATTGGAGGGGGGATGTTGGTATACAAAAGTGACTCTTTGTGGGATTGGGGATAGAAAGAGCAGACCCATGAAGGTGTATGCCTTATAGAAGGTATGGCACATGTGTGTGGTGAGACTATGAGACCTATGGCAATGTGTCACACTTGCTGACTAGGGCTGAGTCACTGGAGGCAGGCTGGGGGAGCACCTGATTCTGTAATGTGAGTGGTTCTCAGTTCACCAGAATTCACTATGTAGATCAATCTGGCCTTGAATTCATCTGCCTCTTCATCCCAACTTCTGTTTCTAAAGGCATATGCCACTATATGCTATCATGTGTTGTTTTCAAAAATAAAGAAATGCCATGAAGAAATTTGCTTCTTTCTATCATAACTTTTTAAGTTTTAAAGCAAATAATGTTATTAAAAGGATAAAAAGATTAATAAACTACTTTAGGATTTTTTTAAAGAAATATGTTGGCTTCCATGCATGTATGTGTGCTGTTTGGCTATTTATTGGGTTCTTCTTCCTACCACCTTTCTCCACACCAATCCCTTCCAATCCCCAACACTAAGTGGGAGAGAAAGAAGGTTAGAGAGGAATGGGGCATCAATATCATTAGAATAATTCCTTCTGATTAGAGACATAGGGCTTCTTAGGGCAAGTCTAATCTTCATGATCAGAATATTTTCAACCTGAAACCAGATCCAGCAAACACAACAGCAACAAGAACATTTGCAACTGGTACAGCTGCAGCAGGTACAGCAAGTGGGGCAGCTGCAGTAGGAGCAGTAGCAGGGACAGCAGCAGCAAGGACAGCAGTAGGGACAGTAGCGAGGACAGCAAATGGGACAGTTGCAGCAGGGGCAGTAAGAGAAGGGGCCTAAGCAGGGACAGCAACAGCAGGGACAGAAGCAGCAGGGACAGAAGCAGCAGGGACAGCAGCAGAACAGCAATAACAGGGGATCCACAGGTCTGCCTCTTCCCTCCTCTGGAATTTTCGTACCCTCTCAAGAGTCCCCAGACTTACAAACCAACACTATCTTCAACTGGAAAAATCACACCCTTGCAAGAGCAGAAGACAAATTATAGCCTGACAGCCTGCAGCACTGGACAGTATGAAGCAGCCTCATATCTCACATCTGGATTTAAAACAAAATCATTCCCATAACATTTCTATGTTTTTGTTTGTTTGTTTGGTTGGTTGGTTGGTTGGTTGCTTGGTTGCTTGGTTGCTTGGTTGGCTGACTTTTCTTTGCATTGCTTTGCTTTGCTTTACTTTGCCTTTTCAAGACAGGGCTTCTTTGTATTGCACTGGATGTTCAAGAGAAGGAAATGAACAGAACTATCCAGGAGTTAATAGTGGAAATAGAAACAATAAAGAAAGCACAAAGGGAGACAATGTTGGAGATAGAAAATGTACGGAAGAGATCAGGAGTCTTAGATGTGAGGATCACCAACAGAATACAAGATATAGAAGAGAGAATCTCAGGAGCAGAATATACCATAGAAAATATCGACGCACCTGTCAAAGATAATGGAAAATGGAAAAAGCTCCTAGCCCAAAACATGCACGAATTCCAGAACACAATGAGAAGATCAAACCTAAGGATAATAGGTATAGAAGAGAGTGAAGACTCGCAACTTAAAGGGCCAGTAAATGTCTTCAACAAAATGATAGAAGAAAACTTCCCTAACTTAAAGAAAGAGATGCCCATAAACATACAAGAAGCCTACAGAACTCCAAATAGATTGGGCCAGAAAAGAAACTCCTCGCATCACATAATAGTCAAAACACCAAATGCACAAAACAAAGAAAGAATATTAAAAGCAGTAAGGGAAAAATGGTCAAGTAACACATAAAGGCAGACCTATCAGAATTACACCAGACTTCTCACAAGGGACTATGAAAACCAGAAGATCCTGACTGATGTAAATACACAATATCTTTCTACAAATCCAGCCCCACAAAGGATAATAAATGGCAAAGCCCAACACAAGGAGGCAAGCTACACCTCAGAAAAAGCAAGAAAGTAATCTTTTTAAAACAAAACCAAAAGGAGAGAAGGACACAAACATGACCCCACCTCCAAATAAGAAAATACCAGGAAGCAACAATCACTATTCCTTAATATCCCTCAGCATTAATGGGCTCAATTCCTCAATAAAAAGACACAGATTAACAGACTGGATACATAAAGAGGACCCAGCATTTTGCTTCCTACACGAAACATACCTCAGAGAAAAATACAGACATTACCTCAGAGTAAAAGGCTGGAAAACCACTTTCCAATCAAATGGTCTGAAGAAGCAATCTGAAGGAGCCATTTTAATATCGAATAAAATCGATTTTCAACGAAAAGTCATCAAAAAAGATAAGAAAGGACACTTCATATGCATCAAAGAAAAAATCCACCAAGATTAATTCTCAATCCTAAATATCTATGCTCCAATTACAAGGGCACCTACATACATAAAAGAATCCTTATTAAAGCTCAGAGCACACATTGCACCTCACACAATAATAGTAGGAGATTTTAATACCACACTCTCATCAATGGACAGATCATGGAAACAGAAATTAAACAGAGACATGGACAGACTAACAAAAGTTATGAACAAAATGGACTTAACAGATACTTATAGAACATTCTATACTAAAGCAAAAGGATATACCTTTTTCCCACCACCTCATGGTACCTTCTCCAAAATTGACCATCTAATCAGTCACAAAACAGGCCTCAACAGATACAGAAAGATACAAATCATCCCATGCATCCTATCAGACCACCACAGACTAAGGCTGGTTTTCAATAACAGCACTAAGGAAAGAAAGCCCACATATACATGGAAGTTGAACATTACTCTACACACCGATAACTTGGTCAAGGAAGAACTAAAGAATGAAATAAAAGACATCTTAGAATTTAATGAAAATGAAGGTACACCATACCCAAACTTATGGGACACAATGAAAGCTGAGCTGAGAGGAAAACTCATAGCGCTGAGTGCCTGCAGAAAGAAACAGAAGATATATATCATATATCAGCAGCCTGACAGCACACCTAAAGGTTCTAGAACAAAAAGAAGCAAATACACACAGGAGGAGTACAAAGCAGGAAAGGATCAAACTCGGGACTGAAATCAACCAAGTAGTAACAAAAAGGACTACACAAAGAATCAACAAAACCAAAAGCAGGTTCTTTGAAAAAATCAAGAAGATAGATAAACTCTTAGCCAGACTAACCAGAGGGCACAGAGAACGTGTCCAAATTAACAAAATCAGAAATAAAAAGGGAGACATAACAAAAGAATCAGAGGAAATTTTAAAAAAATCATCAGATCCTACTACAAAAGCCTATATTCAACAAAACATGGAAATCTGGAGGAAATGGACAATTTTCTAGACAAACATCACATACCAAAGTTAAATCAGGAACAGAAAAACCATGTAAACAACCCCATAACTCCTAAAGAAATAGAAGGAGTCATTAAAAGTCTCCCAACCAAAAGGAGCCCAGGTTTGGATGGGTTTAGTACAGAATTCTATCAGACCTGCATAGAAGACCTCATACCAATACTGTCCAAACTATTCCACAAAATTGAAACAGAGCACTACTGAATTCTTTGAAGCCACAATTACTCTTATACCTAAACCACACGAAGATCCAACAAAGAGAGAGAACTTCAGATCAATTTTCCTTATGAATATTAATGCAGAAGTACTCAATAAAATTCTTGCAAACCAAATCCAAGAACACATCAAAATGATCATCCATCATGATCATGTAGGCTTCATCCAGCTATGCAGGAATGGTTCAATATATGGAAAACCATCAACGTAATCCACTATATAAACAAACTCAGTGATAAACACCACATGATCATTTCATTAAATGCTGAAAAAGCATTTGACAAAATTCAACACCCCTTCATGATAAAAGTCCTGGAAAGAATAGGAATTCAAGACCCATGCTAAAACATAGTAAAAGTCATGTACAGCAACCAGTACCTAACATTAAACTAAATGAAGAGAAACTTGAAGCAATCCCACTAAAATCAGGGACTACACAAGGCTGCCCACTCTCTCCCTACTTATTCAATATAGTTCTCAAAGTCCTAGCCAGAGTAATCAGACAACAAAAGGAGGTCAAAGAGATACAAATTGGAAAGGAAGAAGTCAAAATATCACTATTTGCAGATGATATGATAGTATACTTAAGTGACCACAAAAGTTTCACCAGAGAACTACAAAGCCTGATAAATAACTTCAGCAATGTGGTTGGGTATAAAATTAACTCAAATAAATTAGTAGCCTTCCTCTACACAAATGATAAACAGGCTGAGAAAGAAACTAGGGAAATGACACCCTTCATAATAGTCCCATATAATATAAAATACATCATTATAACCTTAATCAAGCAAGTGAAAGATCTGTATGATAAGAACTTCAAGTCTCTGAAGAAAAAAATTGAAGATCTGAAGAAAGATCTCAGAGGGTGGAAAGATCTCCCATGCTCATGGATTGGTAGGATTAATATAGTAAAAATGGCCATTTAACCAAAAGTGATCTACAGATTCAATGCAATCCCCTTCAAAATTCCAGTCCAATTGTTACTAGAGTTAGACAGAAAAATTTGAAAATTCATCTGGAATTAAAAAAAAAAAAAACAGGATAGCTAAAATTATCCTCAACAATAAAAGGACTTCCAGGGGAAATCACCATCCCTGACCTCAAGCAGTATTACAGAGCAATAGTGATTTAAAAAAAAAACTGTATGCTATTGGTACAAAGACAGGCAGATAGACCAGTGGAATAGAAGTGAAGACCCATAAATGAACCTACACAGCTATGGTCACTTGATTTTTGACAAAGGAGCCTAAACCATCCAATGGAAAAAAGATAGCATTTTCAGCAAATGATGCTGGTTCAACTGGATGTCAGCTTGTAGAAGAATGCAAATAGATCCATCCTTATTGCTCTGTAAAAACTTAAGTCCAAGTGAATCAAGGAGTGCCACATCAAACCAGATACACTCAAACTAATAGAAGAAAAAGTGGGGAAGAGTCTCAAACACATGGACATTGGAGAAAATTCCTGAACAGAACAACAATGGCTTATGCTCTAAGATCAAGAATCAACAAATGGGATCTCATAAAGCTACAAAGCTTCTGTAAGGCAAAGGACACTGTCATTAGGACAAAAGAGCAACCAACAGCAATCCTATAACTGATAGAGGGCTAATATCCAAAACATACAAAGAACTCATGAAGTTAGACTGCAGAGGGCCAAATAATCCTATTAAAAATTGGGTACAGAGCTAAAGAAAGAATTCAAAGATGAGGAATTCAAATGGCTGAGAAGCACCTAAAGAAATGTTCAACATCTTTAGTCATCAGGGAAATGCAAATCAAAAAACCCTGAGATTCCACCTCATGCCAATCAGAATGGCTAAGATCAAAAACTCAGGTGACAGCAGATGCTGGTGAGGATGTGGAGAAAAGGGTACACTCTTCCATTGTTGGTGGGATTGCAAACTGGTACAACCATTCTAGAAATCAGTCTGGAGGTTCCTCAGAAAATTGGACATTGTACTACCTGAGGATCCATCTATACCTCTCTTGAGAATATACTCAAAAGATGTTCTAACATTCAACGAAGACACATGTTGCACTATGTTCACAGCAGCCTTATTTATAATAGCCAGAAGCTGGAAAGAACCCAGACACCCTTCAACAGAGGAATGGATACAGAAAAGGTGGTACCTCTACACAGTGGAGGACCACTTAGCTATCAAAAACAATGACTTCATGAAATTCATAGGCAAATGGAATGAACTAGAAAATATCATCCTGAGTGAGGTAACCCAATCACAGAAAAACATACTCTGTATGCATTCATTGATAAGTGGATATTTGCCCAAATGTTTGAATTACCCAAGATGCACAGAGTATATGAAACTCAAGAATGATGACCAAATGTGGATGCTTCACTCCTTCTTTAAAAGGGGAACAAAAATACCCATAGGAGGGAATAGGGAGGCAAAGTTTAAAACAGAGACTGCAGGAACGACCATTCAGAGCCTGTCCCACATATGACTCATACATATACAGCCACCAAACTAGATAAGATGGATGAAGATAAGAAGTGCGGGCTGACAGGAACCAGATATAGGTCTCTCCTGAGAGACACAGCCAGAATATGTCAAATACAGAGGGGAATGCCAGTAGCAAACCACTGAACAGAGAACAGGAACCCTGTTGGAGGAATTAGAGAAAGGACTGAAAGAGCTGAAGGAGCTTGTGACCCCATAAGAACAACAATGTCAACCAACCAGAGTTTCCCGGGACTAAACCACTATCCAAAGACTATACATGGACTGACCCTGTGCTCCAAATTCCTAATTAGCAATGAATAGCCTTGTTGGGGCACCAGTGGAAGGGGAAGCCCTTGGTCCTGCCAAGACTGAACCCCCAGTGAACAGGATTGTTGGCGGTAGGGTGGTAATAGTGAGGATGGGGAGGGGAACACCCATATAGAAGGGGATTGGGAGGGGTTAGGGGGCTGATAAACTGCAAACTTGGAAAGGTAATAACATCTGAAGTATAAATAAAAAAATACCCAATTTAATAAAAATGGAAGAAAAAAGAAATACTTGAAGAGTCAGAAATGAACCCACACACCTATGGTCACTTGATCTTTCACAAAGGAGCTAAAACCATCCAGTGGAAAAAAGATGACTTTTTCAACAAATGGTGCTGGTTCAACTGATGGTCAGCATATAGAAGAATGCAAATCGATCCATTCTTATTGCCATGTACAAAGTTCAAGTCCAAGTGGATCAACTTGCTCGACATAAAACCAGATACACTCAAACTAATAGAAGAGAAAGTGGGGAAGAGCCTCAAATGCATGGGTACGGGAGAAAATGTCCTGAATAGAACACTCACCAATGGCTTATCCTCTAAGATAAAGAATAGACAAATGGGACTTCATGAAATTGAAAAACTTCTGTAAGGAAAAGGACATTCTTATTAGGACAAAATGGCAACCAACTTATTGGGAAAAGATTTGTACCAACCCTACATCTGATGGATAGCTAATATTCAATATATACAAAGAACTCAAGAAGTTAGACTCCAGGGGTTGGGGATTTAGCTCAGTGGTAGAGTGCTTGCCTAGCAAGCGCAAGGCCCTGGGTTCGGTCCCCAGCTCCGAAAAAAAAAAAAAAAGAAGAAGAAGTTAGACTCCAGAGAATTAATAACCCTATTAAAAATGGGCTACAGAGCTAAACAAAGAATTCTCAAGTGAAAAATATTGAATGGCCATGAAGCAGGTAAAGAAATGTTCAATATCCTTAGCCATCAGGGGAATGCAAATCAAAACAACCCTGAGATTCCACCTCACACCAGTTAGAATGGTTAACAGATGCTGGTAAGGATGCAGAGAAAGAGGAACACTCCCCCATTGTTGGTGCAATTGGAAGCTGATACAACCATGCTGGAAATAAGTCTGCAGGTTTCTCAGATAATTAGTCATATTATTACCTGAGTTTTACCACTCCTGTGCATATACCCAAAAGGTGCTCCAAAATATAACATGGATACATGCTCTACTATGTTCATAGCAGCCTTATTCATAACAGCCAGAAACTGGAAAGAACCCAGATGTCTCTCAACAGAGAATTGAATACAGAAATTTTGGTACATTTACACAATGGAGTATTATTCAGCTATCAAAAACAATGACTTCAAGAAATTCATAGGCAAATGAGTGGAACTAGAAAATATCATCCTGAGCAAGGTAACTCAATCACAAAAAGTATCCAGACAGGGTATGCACTCACTGATAAGTGGATATTAGCTCAAAAGCTCAGACTACCCAAGATACAATTTATAGACCACATGAAGCTCAAGAAGAAGGAAGACCAAAGTGTGGATGCTTCAGTCCTTCTTAGTAGGGGGAACAAAAATAATAATAGGAAGAAAAACAGAGACAAAGTTTGGGGCAGAAACTGAAGGACAGGCCATCCAGAGACTTGCCCCACCTGAGGATTCAACCCATATACATACAGCTACCATACCCAGACAATATTGTTGATGCCAAGAAGTGCATGATGACAGGAGCCTGATATGGCTATCTCCTGAGAGGCTATGCCAGAGCATGACATATACAGAGGCAAAATTTAGAAGCCAACCATTGAACCAAGAATGGGGTCCCCACTGGAAGAGTTAGAGAAAGGATTGAAGGAGCTGAAGGGGCTTGCAGCCCCATAAGAACAACAATACCCACCAACCAAAGCTCCCAGGAACTAAATCACTATCCAAAGAGTACACATGGACAGACCCATGGCTCCAGCTATATATTTAGCAGAGGATGGCCTTGTGCACCAATGGGAGGAGAATTCGTTGGTCCTGCCAAGGCTCAATCCCCCAGTGTAAGGAATGTCAGTGTAGGGAGGCAGGAAAGGATGTGTGGTTGGGTTGGGAAACACCCTCATAGAAGAAAACAGAGTGTCATGGGATAGGGAGTTTATGGATTAGAAACTAGGAAAGAGGATAATATTTAAAATGTAAATAAATAAAAAATTCAATTAAAAAAGAAACCAAAAATTTCACTACATATATGTATACATACAGTGTATGTGTATGTTTGCATATGTTCATGTGCTTAATAATATTTTTGTTCTTGTTTGTTTCTTTTCTACTTTCATTTATTCATTTTTCTGTTGGATTTTGTTTGTTCAGTGAGTGGAATGGAACATGTAATCTACCACTGGTTCCACAATATTATACCCAAGTTCATTTTCTTACACTTTGTGCCTTAAGTTATGATCCCTTTCCCCATCTCACCATATATACATATATGTGTGTGATTTATTGTACGTTAATATATAATAGGTATATAATCAATATATTTATAATGAAATATAAATTGAATTTATTTTATGTGCATGAATGTTTTGCTGGCATATTTGTCTATGTGCCACATGTGTGCCTTGGAGATCAGAAGAGGACAACATATTCCCTAGAATTAAAGTTACAGATGGTTGTGAGCAAGCAATGATGTGGGTGCTGAAAATCAAATCCTGGTTCTCTTGAAGAGCAGCAAGTACTCTTAACCACTGAGCCAACTCTCCTGAATTCTTTCCCAATTTTTATTTTTTCCCATACCTCCTTAAAAATTATTATTGTAGCACTTCTGAAGACTACATTGATGCTACCACCTTTTGCACGTGGGATGGTACCATACTCGCTACTAGTTTTACATACTTTCTAAGTTATTTGTCTTATTTGCTTTGATTTATCATTGTTACAGTTCTTTACCATCATCTTTCTCAGTATCAAGCTTGACTTCCATTTACTATTCCCCAAGATAACTAAAATGGTCTTATTGAGCTTACATACATATCTCACAAAAATCTTGGCAAAGAAACCATGAATGATGTGGGTCACCCAAACCTCAACCATCTGGCAGGTGTTACAAGAGACTCCTGAGCAGACTGCAGAGATGTGCAGGAAGGCCTATGCTTCCTACAGTTCTGACCCCTCTCACACAATTCTGCCTGCCCTAACATGCAATGTACTTTTCCTGGGTTCGTATGGGGCTCTCATTTCTCTGTAAGCAAAATAGTTAGGCAAAGTGCCCTAGGGAGGCTAGACCCTGAACCACCTTGATCAGAAGCAGTTGAGACAATGACAGTACTTCTACATCCCTTTCTCTGCTCCCACCTCCCTTGTAAGTACCAGCAAAGATCTCTAAAGGAAGCACCACAGCCCTGACTCACTGGCACTCCTGGTCACCTGGCACACTGTGCAGTGATCAGTCTGTCACTCTCTTGAAAAAATCTTTGTTGTTCTTGTTTGTTTGATATAGGGTCTCTTGACATAGCCCTAGCTGTCCTGAAACTCACTATGTGGACCAAGCTAGCTTCAAACTCACAGAGATCTACTTGTCCCCTGAAGTCTGGTATTAAAGGCACCCAGTTATGAAAACAGTTTTCAAATATTTTTTCTTATGTAAAACTTACTTGCAGATACAAATAGAGTGCTTTCACTAGGGTGAGGCCCGGGAAGAATGAAAACAAGAGATTGTGGGATTTAATATCAGCTAACTTTTGTATATGACATTTGGGAAACTTGACAAATAAGGACACTATGATAAATATGACTCTGGCATTATTGGCAGCAATTGTCTGCTAGACACTCAACTCCAAGCTGTTGCTCACAACAGCTTCCATGAGCATGGATTCAGCCAGATCCTTGACTTTGATAAAAATAATTTCAGTAAGAACCTTATGAGGCTGAGTATAAATAACTTCCTTAAAGAAATATAGGACAACACAGGTAAACAAGTAGAAGTCTTTAAGGAGGAAACACAAAATTCACTTAAAGAATTACAGGGATACACAACCAAACAGGTGAACAAATTGAACAAAACCATCCAGGATTTAAAAATGGAATTAGAAACAATAAAGAAAGCACAAAGGGAGACAACCGTGGAGATAGAAAACCTAAAAAAGAGATCAAGAGTCACAGATGCAAGCATTACCAACAGAATACAAGAGACAGAAGAGAGAATCTCAGAGGCAGAAGATACCATAGAAAACATCAACACAACCATCAAGGAAAATGGAAAAACACAAAAGCCCCTAAACTGAACATCCAGGAAATCCAGGACACAATTAGAAGATCAAACATAAGGATAGTGCATATAGAAAAGAATAAAGAGTGCCAAGTTAAAGGGCCAGAAAATATCTTCAACAAATGTATAGAAGAAAACTTCCCTAACTCAAAAAAAGAGATGCCCATAAACATAGAAGAAGCCTATAGAACTCCAAATAGATTGGACCAGAAAGGAAATTCTGCCCATCGGATAATATTCAAAACACCAAATGCACAAAATAAAGAAAGAATATTAAAAAGCAGTTAGGGAAAAAGGTCAAGTAACATATAAAGGCAGACCTATCAGAATCACACCAGACTTTTTGCCAGAGACTATGAAAGCCAGAAGATCCTGGGCAAATGTCATACAGATCCTAAGAGAACAGAAATGCCAACCCAGGTTACTATATCCAGCAAAACTCTCAATTAACATAGATGAAGAAAACCAGATATTCTATGACAAAACCAAATTTATACAGTATCTTTCCACAAATCCAGCCCTACAAAGGATAATAGAAAATTCCAACATAAAGAGGGAAACTACATCCTAGAAAAAGCAGGAGAGTAATCTTCCTGCAACAAACCCAATAGAAGATAGCCACAGAAACATAATACCACATCTAACAACAAAAATAACAGGAAACAACAATCACTATTCCTTAATATCTATTAATATCAATGGACATAATTCCCTGACAAAATGACATAGACTAACAGACTAGATACATAAACAGGACCCAGCATTTTGCTGCCTATAGGAAACACATCTCTGTGACGAAGACAGACACTACCTCAGAATAAAAGGCTGAAAAACAATTTCCCAAGCAAATTGCCCCAAGAAACAAGCTAGAGTAGCCATTCTAATATAAAATAAAATTGACTTTCAACCAAAAGTTATCAAAAAATATAAGGAAGGACACTTTATACAAATCAAAGGAAAAAATCTACCAATATGAACTCTCAATTCTGAACATCTATGTTTCAAATGCAAGGGCACCCATATTCATAAAAGAAACCTTATTAAACCTCAAAGGATACATTGAACCACACACAATAGTAGGAGACTTCAACACCATACTCTCATCAATGGACAGTTCATGGAAATGGAAACTAAACAGAGACAAATTAAAACTAACAGAAGTGATGAAGCAAATGGATTTAAAAGACATCTATAAAATGTTTTATCCTAAAATAAAAGAATATACCTTCTTCTCAGCACCTTATGGCACCTTCTCCAAAACTGACCATACAATGGGTCACAAAACAGGCCTCTAAACAGATACAAGAAGATTGAAATAATCCCATGCATCCTATCAGATCAACACAGACTAAGGCTGGTCTTCAACAACAACAAAAACAACAGAAAGCCCACATACGCATAGAAGCTAAACAATTATCAACTAAATGACAACTTGGTCAAGGAAGAAATAAATAAAAATATTAAAGACATTTTAGAATTTAATGAAAATGAAAGCATAACATACCCAAACTTATGGCACACAATGAAAGCAGTGCTAAGAGGAAAACTCAGAGCTCTGTGTGCCCCCAAAAAAGGAACTGGAAAGAAGATGCACTGATGGCACACCTAAAAGCACTAGAAAAAAAAGAATAAAATATACCCAAGAGGAGTAGACTTCAAGAAATAATCAAATTAATGACTAAAATCAAACAAGTAGAAACAAAATGATCTATACAAAGAATGAACAAGACCAGGAGCTGGTTCTTTGAGAAAATAAATAAGATAGATAAATCCTTAGCTAGAATAACCAGAGGGCACAGAGACAATATCCAAATTAACAAAATCAGAAACAAAAAGGGAGACATAGCAACAGAAACTGAAGAAATTTAAAAAAACCATCAGATTCTATTACAAAAGCCTATTTTCAACAAAACTGGAAAATCTGGATGAAATGTACAATTTTCTAGACAGATGCCACATACTAAAGTTAAACCAGGATCAAATAAACCATCTAAGAAGTCCCATAACTCCTAAAGAAATAGAAGAAGTTCTATTAAAAGTCTCCCAACCACAAAAAGCCCAGGACCAGATGGGTTTAGTGCAGAAATGTATCAGACCTTCAGAGAACACCTAATATCTATAATGTCTAAACTATTCCACAAAATAGAAACAGAAGGAACTATACTCAATTCCTTCTATGAAGCCACAATTTGCTTATACCTAAACCACGCAAAGACCCAACAAAGCAAGAGAACTTCAGATCAATTTCCCATATGAATATCAATGCAAAAATACTCGATAAAATTCTCACAAATGATATCCAAGAACACATCATAATGATCATCCATCATGGCAAAGTAAACTTCATCTAAGGGATGCAGGGATGGTTCAATATACTGAAATCCATCAAAATAATCCACTATATAAACAAATTCAAAGAAAAAACCCTGATAATCTCATTAGATACTGATGAACCACTTGACAAATTTCAACACCACTTCATGTTAAAAGCCTTGGAAAGATCAGGAATTCATGGCAAACCAGTAGACAACATCAAACTACATGAAGATAAACTTGAAGCAATCCCACTAAAATTAGGGGCTAGAATAGGCTGCCCACACTCTTCCTATCTATTCAATAAGGTACTCAGAATCCTAGGCAGAGTAATCAGATAACAAAATGAGCTCAAAGGGATATAAATTGGAAAGGAAGAAGTCAAATGTTGCCACATCCGCGGATCCCGGCCTGCAGCAGCTCTCTGCTCCCAGAACCCGTGGGAGAGAGACCTCACCGCCTGGTCAGGTGGGCACTCCTGAGGCTGCAGAGCGGAAGAGACCACCAACACTGCCCACCCCTGCCCACATCCCTGGCCCAAGAGGAAACTGTATAAGGCCTCTGGGCTCCCGTGGGAGAGGGCCCAGGAGCGGCAGGACCCCTGCCTGAGACACCGCCGGAACCTGAAGGAAACAGACCGGATAAACAGTTCTCTGCACCCAAATCCCGTGGGAGGGAGAGCTAAACCTTCAGAGAGGCAGACACGCCTGTGAAACCAGAAGAGACTGCTCTCTGCACACATTACTGATTCCAGAGGAAAACACCAAAATCCATCTGGAACCCTGGTGCACGGAGGCTCCCGGAAGGGGCGGCGCAGATCTTCCTGGTTGCTGCCACCGAAGAGAGCCCGTGGGCAGCACCCCGCGAGCGAACATGAGCCTCGGGACCACAGGTAAGACCAACTTTTCTGCTGCAAGTGACCTGCCTGGTGAACTCAAGACACAGGCCCACAGGAACAGCTGAAGACCTGTAGAGGGGAAAAACTACACGCAGGAAAGCAGAACACTCTGTCCCCATAACTGGCTGAAAGAAAACAGTAAAACAGGTCTACAGCACTCCCGACACACAGGCTTATAGGACAGTCTAGCCACTGTCAGAAATAGCAGAACAAAGTAACACTAGAGATAATCTGATGGCGAGAAGCAAGCGCAGGAACACAAGCAACAGAAACCAAGACTACATGGCATCATCGGAGCCCAATTCTCCCACCAAAACAAACATGGAATATCCAAACACACCAGAAAAGCAAGATCTAGTTTCAAAATCATATTTGATCATGATGCTGGAGGACTTCAAGAAAGACGTGAAGAACTCCCTTAGAGAACAAGTAGAAGCCTACAGAGAGGAATCGCAAAAATCCCTGAAAGAATTCCAGGAAAACACAGTCAAACAGTTGAAGGAATTAAAAATGGAAATAGAAGCAATCAAGAAAGAACACATGGAAATAACCCTGGATATAGAAAACCAAAAGAAGAGACAAGGAGCTGTAGATACAAGCTTCACCAACAGAATACAAGAGATGGAAGAGAGAATCTCAGGAGCAGAAGATTCCATAGAAATCATTGACTCAACTGTCAAAGATAATGTAAAGCAGAAAAAGCTACTGGTCCAAAACATACAGGAAATCCAGGACTCAATGAGAAGATCAAACCTAAGGATAATAGGCATAGAAGAGAGTGAAGACTGCCAGCTCAAAGGACCAGTAAATATCTTCAACAAAATCATAGAAGAAAACTTCCCTAACCTAAAAAAAGAGATACCCATAGGCATACAAGAAGCCTACAGAACTCCAAATAGATTGGACCAGAAAAGAAACTCCTCCTGTCACATAATAGTCAAAACACCAAATGCACAAAATAAAGAAAGAATATTAAAAGCAGTAAGGGAAAAAGGTCAAGTAACATATAAAGGCAGACCTATCAGAATCACACCAGACTTTTCGCCAGAAACTATGAAGGCCAGAAGATCCTGGACTGATGTCATACAGACCCTAAGAGAACACAAATGCCAGCCCAGGTTACTGTATCCTGCAAAACTCTCAATTAACATAGATGGAGAAACCAAGATATTCCATGACAAAACCAAATTTACACAATATCTTGCTACAAATCCAGCACTACAAAGGATAATAAATGGTAAAGCCCAACATAAGGAGGCAAGCTATACCCAAGAAGAGGCAAGAAACTAATCGTCTTGGCAACAAAACAAAGAGAAGAAAAGCACACAAACATAACCTCACATCCAAATATGAATATAACAGGAAGCAATAATCACTATTCCTTAATATCTCTCAACATCAATGGCCTCAACTCCCAATAAAAAAGACATAGATTAACAAACTGGATATGCAACGAGGACCCTGCATTCTGCTGCCTACAGGAAAACACACCTCAGAGACAAAGACAGACACTACCTCAGAGTGAAAGGCTGGAAAACAACTTTTCAAGCAAATGGTCAGAAGAAGCAAGCTGGAGTAGCCATTCTAATATCAAATAAAATCAATTTTCAACTAAAAGTCATCAAAAAAAGATAAGGAAGGACACTTTATATTCATCAAAGGAAAAATCCACCAAGATGAACTCTCAATCCTAAATATCTATGCCCCAAATACAAGGGCACCTACATACGTAAAAGAAACCTTACTAAAGCTCAAAACACACATTGACCCTCACACAATAATAGTAGGAGATTTCAACACCCCACTCTCATCAATGGACAGATCATGGAAACAGAAATTAAACAGAGCGTAGACAGACTAAGAGAAGTCATGAGCCAAATGGACTTAACAGATATTTATAGAACGTTCTACCCTAATGCAAAAGGATATACCTTCTTCTCAGCTCCTCATGGTACTTTCTCCAAAATTGACCATATAATTGGTCAAAAACGGGCCTCAACAGGTACAGAAAGATAGAAATAATCCCATGTGTGCAATCAGACCACCACTGCCTAAAGAAGGTCTTCAATAACAATAAGGGAAGAATGCTCACATATACGTGGAAATTGAACAATGCTCTACTCAATGATAACCTGGTCAAGGAAGAAATAAAGAAAGAAATTAAAAACTTTTTAGAATTTAATGAAAATGAAGGTACAACATACCCAAACTTATGGGACACAATGAAAGCTGTGTTCAGAGGAAAACTCATAGCGCTGAGTGCCTGCAGAAAGAAACAGGAAAGAGCATATGTCAGCAGCTTGACAGCACACCTAAAAGCTCTAGAACAAAAAGAAGCAAATACACCCAGGAGGAGTAGAAGGCAGGAAATAATCAAACTCAGAGCTGAAATCAACCAAGTAGAAACAAAAAGGACCATAGAAAGAATCAACAGAACCAAAAGTTGGTTCTTTGAGAAAATCAACAAGATAGATAAACCCCTAGCCAGACTAACGAGAGGACACAGAGAGTGTGTCCAAATTAACAAAATCAGAAAGGAAAAGGGAGACATAACTACAGATTCAGAGGAAATTCAAAAAATCATCAGATCTTACTATAAAAGCCTATATTCAACAAAACTTGAAAATCTACAGGAAATGGACAATTTCCTAGACAGATACCAGGTACCGAAGTTAAATCAGGAACAGATAAACCAGTTAAACAACCCCATAACTCCTAAGGAAATAGAAGCAGTCATTAAAGGTCTCCCAACCAAAAAGAGCCCAGGTCCAGACGGGTTTAGTGCAGAATTCTATCAGACCTTCATAGAAGACCTCATACCAATATTATCCAAACTATTCCACAAAATTGAAACAGATGGAGCACTACCGAATTCCTTCTATGAAGCCACAATTACTCTTATACATAAACCACACAAAGACCCAACAAAGAAAGAGAACTTCAGACCAATTTCCCTTATGAACATCGACGCAAAAATACTCAACAAAATTCTGGCAAACCGAATCCAAGAGCACATCAAAGCAATCATCCACCATGATCAAGTAGGCTTCATCCCAGGCATGCAGGGATAGTTTAATATACGGAAAACCATCAACGTGATCCATTATATAAACAAACTGAAAGAACAAAACCACATGATCATTTCATTAGATGCTGAGAAAGCATTTGACAAAATTCAACACCCCTTCATGATAAAAGTCCTGGAAAGAATAGGAATTCAAGGCCCATACCTAAACATAGTAAAAGCCATATACAGCAAACCAGTGGCTAACATTAAACTAAATGGAGAGAAACTTGAAGCAATCCCACTAAAATCAGGGACTAGACAAGGCTGCCCACTCTCTCCCTACTTATTCAATATAGTTCTTGAAGTTCTAGCCAGAGCAATCAGACAACAAAAAGGAGGTCAAGGGATTCAGATCGAAAAGAAGAAGTCAAAATATCACTATTTGCAGATGATATGATAGTATATTTAAGTGATCCCAAAAGTTCCACCAGAGAACTACTAAAGCTGATAAACAACTTCAGCAAAGTGGCTGGGTATAAAATTAACTCAAATAAATCAGTAGCCTTCCTCTACACAAAAAGAGAAACAAGCCGAGAAAGAAATTAGGGAAATGACACCCTTCATAATAGACCCAAATAATATAAAGTACCTCGGTGTGACTTTAACCAAGCAAGTAAAAGATTTGTACAATAAGAACTTCAAGACTCTGAAGAAAGAAATTGAAGAAGACCTCAGAAGGTGGAAAGATCTCCCATGCTCATGGATTGGCAGGATTAATATAGTAAAAATGGCCATTGTACCAAAAAGCGATCTACAGATTCAATGCAATCCCCATCAAAATACCAATCCAATTCTTCAAAGAGTTAGACAGAACAATTTGCAAATTCATCTGAATAACAAAAAACCCAGGATAGCTAAAACTATCCTCAACAATAAAAGGACTTCAGGGGAATCACTATCCCTGAACTCAAGCAGTATTACAGAGCAATAGTGATAAAAACTGCATGGTATTGGTACAGAGACAGACAGATAGACCAATGGTAACAGAATTGAAGACCCAGAAATGAACCCACACACCTATGGTCACTTGATTTTTGACAAAGGAGCCAAATTCATCCAATGGAAAAAAAAGATAGCATTTTCAGCAAATGGTGCTGGTTCAACTGGAGGTCAACATGTAGAAGAATGCAGATCGATCCATGCTTATCACCCTGTACAAAGCTTAAGTCCAAGTGGATCAAGGACCTCCACATCAAACCAGACACACTCAAACTAATAGAAGAAAAACTAGGGAAGCATCTGGAACACATGGGCACTGGAAAAATTTCCTGAACAAAACACCAATGGCTTATGCTCTAAGATCAAGAATTCCACAAATGGGATCTCATAAAACTGCAAAGCTTCTGTAAGGCAAAGGACACTGTGGTTAGGACAAAACGGCAACCAACAGATTGGGAAAAGATCTTTACCAATCCTACAACAGATAGAGGCCTTATATCCAAAATATTCAAAGAACTCAAAAAGTTAGTCCGCAGGGAGACAAATAACCCTATTAAAAAATGGGGTTCAGAGCTAAACAAAGAATTCACAGCTGAGGAATGTCGAATGGCTGAGAAACACCTAAAGAAATGTTCAACATCTTTAGTCATCAGGGAAATGCAAATCAAAACAACCCTGAGATTTCACCTCACACCAGTGAGAATGGCTAAGATCAAAAACTCAGGTGACAGCAAATGCTGGCGAGGATGCGGAGAAAGAGGAACACTCCTCCATTGTTGCTGGGGTTGCAGACTGGTACAACCATTCTGGACATCAGTCTGGAGGTTCCTCAGAAAATTGGACATTGAACTGCCTGAGGATCCAGCTATACCTCTCTTGGGCATATACCCAAAAGATGCCCCAACATATGGGGCAATGGGGGGAGGGTGGGGAGGGGAACACCCATAAGGAAGGGGAGGGGGGAGGAGGATGTTTGCCCGGAAACCGGGAAAGGGAATAACACTCGAAATGTATATAAGAAATAATCAAGTTAATAAAAGAAAAAAAAAAGAAGTCAAATGTTACAATTTGCAGATGATAAGACAGTATATTTAAATGAGCCCAAATATTCCACCAGAGAACTCCTACAGCTGAAAAACAACTGCAGCAAATTGTGTGGATATGAAATTAACCCAAACAAATAAGGGGCCTTCCCCTACTCAAAGGATAAACAAGCTGAGAAAGAAATTAGGGAAATGACACCCCTCATAATAGTGGCAAATAACATAAAATACCTTGGTGTAACAATAACCAAGCAAATGAAAGATCTGCATAACAAGAATTTCAAGTCTCTGAAGAAAGAAATGGAAGATCTCAGAAGATAAAAAGATCTCCCATGCTCATGAACTGGCAGGATTGACATTATTAAAATGACCATCTTGCCAAAAGCAATCTACAGATTCAATGCAATCCCCATCAAAATTCCAATTCAATTCTTCATAGAGTTAGAAAGAGCAATTTGCAAATTCATTTGGAATAACAAAAAACTCAGGATAGCAAAAATTAGCCTCAACAATAAAAGAACTTCTGGGGGAATCAACATCCCTGACCTCAAGCAGTATTACAGAGCAATAGTGATTAAAAACTGTATGGTATTGGTACAGAGACATGTAGGTAGATCAATGGAATAGAATTGAAGAGCCAGAAATGAGCCCACATACCAATGGTCACTTGATTTTTGACAAGGGAGCTAAAATCCATCCAGTTCAAAAAAGAGCATTTTCAAAAAATGGTGTTGGCTCAACTGGCAGTCAGCATACAGAAGAATACAAATCCATCTATTCTTATCACCCTGTACAAAGTGCAAGTCCAAGTGGATCAAGGAGCTCCACATAAAACCAGATACACTCAAACTAATAGAAGAGAAAGTGGGGTAGACCCTGGGACACCTCGGCCCTGGGGAAATTTTCCTGAACAGAATACCAATGACTTGTACTCTAAGATCAAGAATCAACAAATGGGACCTCCTAAAATTTCAAAGCTTCTGTTAGGCAAAAGACACTGTCATTAGGCCAATATGGCAACCCACAGAGTGGGAAAAGATCTTTACCAATCCTACATCCAATAGAGGGCTAATATGAAATTCATAGGCAAATGGATGGAACTAGAAAATATCATCCTGAGTGAGGTAACCCAATCACAAAAGACCCACGATATGCATTCACTGATAAGTAGATATTAGCCCAGAAACTTGATTTCCACTGATACAATCCACAGACCACATGAAGCTCAAAAAAAAAAAAAAAAAAAAAAAAAAAAAAAAGGACGATCAAAGTGCAAATGCTTCAGTCCTTCTTAGAAAGGGGAACACAATTATTAATAGGAAATACGGAGACAAAGTTTGGAACAGAGTCTAAAGGACAGGCCATCCAGAGGCTTGCCCGACCTGGGAATCCAACCCATATACATACAGCTACCACAGTCAGACAACATTGCTGAGGCCAAGAAGTGCATGACAGGAGCCTGATATAGCTGTCTCCTGAGAGGCTATACCAGAGCGTGACAAATACAGAGGCAGACTCTCAACACCAACCATTGAACTGAGAATGAGGTCTCCATTGGAGGAGTTAGAGAAAAGATTGAAGGAGCTGAAGGGGCTTGCAACCCCATGAGAACAACAGCACCAACCAACCAGAGCTCCCAGGGACGTAAAACCGTCCAGAGTGCACGTGGACAGACCCATGGCTCCAGTTACATTTGTTGTGCATCTTGTTGTGCACCAATGGGAAGAGAAGCCCTTGGTCCTGTCAAGGTTTGATCCATCAGTGCAAGGGAATGTCAGGATGGGGAGGCCAGAAGGAGTGGGTGGTTGGGTAGGGGAACACTCTCATAGAAGAAAGGGGAGGATGATTGAATAGAGTTTATGGACTGGAAACTGGGAAAGAGGATAACATTTGTGACTGGGTTACCTCATTAAGAATGGTATTTTCTAGTTCTGTCCATTTGCTGGCAAATTTCATGAAGTCATTGTTTTGTTTTGTTTTCTATTTATTAGATATATTTCTTTATCTACTTTTCAAATGTTATTCCATTTCCTGGTTTCCTGTCCATAAGCCCCCATCCCCTGCCCCTCCCCCATACAGGTGTTTACCTCCCCATCCACTCCCCTTACCACCACCCCCTGCCCCGACATTCCCCTGCATTGGTGGTCCAGCCTTGACAGGACCAAGGACTTCCCCTACCACTGGTACCCCAACAAGGCTACTCTCTGCTACATATGCAGCTGGAGCCATGGGTTAGTCCTTTGGGTAGTGGTTTAGTCCCTGGAAGAACTAGTTGGTTGGCATTGTTGTTTTTATGGGGATGCAGGATCTTTCAATCCTTCCCCTAATTCCCCCAAAGGGATTCCTATTCTCAGTTCAAGGGTTTCCTGCTAGCATTCACCTCTATATTTGGCGTGCTCTGGTTGTGTCTCCCAGGAGATCTATATCCGGTACCTTTCAGCATGCACTTTTTAGCTTCATCAGTCTTTTCTACTTTTGGGGCTTTCTCTCTCTCTCTCTTTTCTCTCTCTCTCTCTCTCTCTTTCTCTCTCTCTCTCTCTATATATATATATATATATATATATATATATATATATATATATATATATATATATATATATATACGCCACATGTGTGGCAGCCTCTGAATGGCCATTCCTTCAGTCTCTACTCTAAACTTTGACTCCATATCCCCTCCTATGGAAATTTTTGTTCCCCATTTTGTGAAGGAGTAGGAGAACCCTCATTTTGGTCATCCTTCTTCTTGAGCTTCTGGTGGGCTATGGATTGCATCTTGTGTAATTTGAGCATTTGGGATAATATCCACTTATCAATATGTGCATACCAAGTGTGTTTTCTTGTGATTGAGTTACCTTACTCAGGATGATATTTTCTAGTTCATTCCATTTGCCTATGAATTTCATAAAGTCATTGATTTGGATGACTGAGTAGTACTCCATTGTGTAGATGTACCACATTTTTTAAAATCCATTCCTCTATTGAAGGGCATCTGTGTACTTTCTACCTTCTGGCAATTATAAATAAGGCTGCTTTGAACATAGCGGAACATGTGTCTTTGTTGACTGTTAGAGAATCTTTTGGGTATATTCCCAGGAGAGTTATAGCTGGGTCCTCAAGTAGTAGAATGTCCAATTTTCTAAAGAACCTCCAGAATGGTTGTACCAGTTTGCAATCCCACCAACAATGGAAGAGTGTTTCTCTTTCTCCACATCCTTGCCAGCATCTGCTGTCACCTGAGTTTTGATCTTAGCCATTCTGACTGGTATGAGGTGGATTCTCAGGGTTGTTTTGTTTTGCATTTCCCTGATGACTAAGGATGTTGAACATTTCTTTAGGTGCTTCTCAGCCATTTGATATTCCTCAGCTGTGAATTCTTTGTTTAGCTCTGTACCCCATTTTTTTAATAGAGTTATTTGGCACTCTGCAGTCTAACTTCTCGAATTCTTTGTATATTTTGGATATTAGCCCTCTATCAGATGTAGGATTGGTAAAAATCTTTCCCAATCTATTGGTTGCCATTTTGTCCTAATGACAGTGCCCTTTGCCTTACAGAAGCTTCACAGTTTTATGAGGTTACATTTGTCAATTCTTGATCTTAGAGCATAAGCCATTGGTGTTTTTTGTTCAGGATATTTTCCCCAGTGCCCATATGTTTGAGAGTTTTCCCCACATTTTTTTCTATTAGTTGGAGTGTATCTGGTTTTATGTGGAGGTCCTTGATCCTCTTGGACTTAAGCTTTGTACAGGGTGATAAGAATGGATCAATTTGCATTCTTCTACATGTTAACCTCCAGTTGAAATAGCACCATTTGTTGACAGTGCTGTCTTCCATTGGATGGTTTTAGCTCCTTTGTCAAAGATCAAGTGACTATACGTGTGTGGGTTCACTTCTTGATCTTCAATTCTGTTCAACTGACCTATCCGCCTGTCTCTGTACAAATACCATGCAGTTTTTATGACTATTGCTCTGTAATACTACTTGAGGTCAGGGATGGTGATTCACCCAGAAGTTCCTTTATTGTTGAGTATAGTTTTTGCTATCCTGGGTTTTTTGTTATTCCAAATGAATTTGCAAATTGCTCTGTCTACCTCTATAAAGAATTGAGTAGGAATTTTGGTGGGGATTGCATTGAGTCTGTGGATTGCTTTTGGCAAAATGGCCATTTTTACTATATTAATCCTGCCAATCCACGAGCATGGGAGATCTTTCCATCTTCTAAGATCTTCTTCAGTTTCTTTCTTCAGAGACTTGAAGTTCTTGTCATACAGATCTTTCACTTACTTGGTTAAAGTCACACCAAGGTGTTTTATATTATTTGGTACTATTGCGAAGGGTGTCATTTCCCTAATTTCTTTCTCAGCCTGTTTATCCTTTGAGTAGAGGAAGGCTACTGGTTTGTTTGAGTTAATTTTATACCGTGACACTTTGCTGAAGTCGTTTATCAGGTTAAGGAATTCTCTGGTGGATTTTTTGGGGTCACTTAAGTATATTGTCATATCATCTGCAAATAGTGATATTTTGACTTCTTCCCTTCCAATTTGTATCCCTTTGAGCTCCTCTCATTGTCTGATTGCTCTGGTTAGGATTTCGAGTACTATATTGAATAAGTAGAGAGAGAGTGGGCAGCCTTGACTAGTCCCTGATTTTAGTAGAATTGCTTCAAGTTTCTCCCCATTTATTTGATGTTAGCTACTGCTTTGCTGTATATTGCTTTTACTATGTTTAGATATGGGCTTTGAATTCCTGATCTTTCCAGGACTTTTAATCAGGAAGGGGTGTTGAATTTTTT
This sequence comes from Rattus rattus, assembly GCF_011064425.1. Lineage (NCBI taxonomy): Eukaryota > Metazoa > Chordata > Mammalia > Rodentia > Muridae > Rattus > Rattus rattus. The sequence continues at coordinate 33,731,732 of NC_046158.1, forward strand.
CAAATGCTTTCTCAGCATCTAATGAAATGATCATGTGGTTCTAATCTTTGAGCTTGTTTATATAGTGGATTATGTTGATGGATTTCCATATGTTAAAACATCTCTGCATCCCTGGGAGGAAGCCTACTTGATCATGATGGATGATCATTTTCATGTGTTCTTGGATTCGGTTTGCAAGATTTTTATTGAGTATTTTTGCATCAATATCCATAAGGGAAATTGGTCTGAAGTTCTCTTTCTTTGTTGGGTCTTTGTATGGTCTAGGTATAAGAGTAATTGTGGCTTCATAGAAGGAATTTGGTAGTGTTCCGTCTGTTTCTATTTTGTTGAATACTTTGGACATTAGTTGTATGAGGTCTTCTATGAAGATCAGATAGAATTCTGCACTAAACCCATCTAGTCCTGGGATTTTTTTGGTTGGGAGACTTTTATTAACTTCTATTTCTTTAGGAGTTATGGGGTTGTTTAAATGGTGTATCTGTTCCTTATTAAATTTGGTACCTGGTATCTGTCTAGAAAATTGTCCATTTCCCCCAGATTTTCCAGTTTTGTTGAATATAGGCTTTTGTAGTAGGATCTGATGGTGTTTTTTTTTTTATTTTCTCTGATTCTGTTATGTCTCCCTTTTCATTTTTGATTTCGTTAATTTAGATACATTCTTTGCTCTGTGACCTCTGGTTAATCTGGCTAAAGGTTTACCTATTTTGCTGATTTTCTCAATGAACCAGCTCCTGGTTTTGTTGATTCTTTGTATAGTCCTTTTCATTTCTACTTAGTTGATTCCAGCCCTGAGATTGATTATTTCCTGCCTTCTACTCCTCATGGATGTATTTATTTCTTTTTGTCCTAGAGCTTTTAAGTGTGCTCTTAAGTTGCTGCCATATGCTCTCTCTTATTTCTTTTTGCAGGCACTCAGAGCTATGAATTTTCCTCTTAGCACCGCTTTCATTGTGTCCAATAAGTTTGGGTATGTTGTGTATTCATTTTCATTAAATTCTAAGATGTCTTTAGTTTCTTTCTTTATTTCTTCCTTGACCAAGTTGTCATTGAGTAGAGCGTTGTTCAACTTCTATATACATGTGGGCTTTCTGCATTATTGTTGTTACTGAAGACCAGCCTTAGTCCAAGGTGATCTGATAGTATGCATGGGATTATTTCTATCTTCCTCTATCTGTTGAGTGCTGCTTTGTGACTGATTATATGGTCAATTTTGGAGAAGATACAATGAGTTGCTGAGAAAAAGGTATATCCTTTGGTTTTAGGATAGAATATTCTATGAATATCTATTATCCATTTGGTTCATAGCTTTCTTTTCTCCATCTTCATTAAATTGGGTATTTCTTATTTACATTTTGATTGTTATTCCCGTTCCCAGTTTCTGGGCCAACATGCCCCTAGCCCCTCCCCCTCCCCTTCTATATGTGTGTTCCCCTCCCAATTCCTCCCCTTACTGCCCTCCCCCCAACAATCCCGTTCAGTCTTGGCAGGACAAAGGTCTTCCCCTTCCACTGGTGCCCCAACAAGGCTATTCATTGCTACCTATGAGGTCAGAGTCCAGGGTCAGTCTGTATATAGTCTTTGGGTAGTGGCTTAATCCCTGGAAGCTCTGGTTGGTTGGCATTGTTTTTCTTATGGGGTCTCAAGCCCCTTCAAGCTCTTTCAGTTCTTTCATTTAATCCTTCAATGGGGGTCCCGTTCTCAGTTCCATGGTTTGCTCCTGGCATTCGCCTATGGATTTGCTGTATTCTGGCTGTGTTTCTCAGAAGAGATCAACATCCAGTTCCTGTCAGCCTGCACTTCTTTGCTTCATCCATCTTATCTAGTTTGGTGGCTGTATATGTATGGGCCACATGAGGGGCAGGCTCTGAATGGGCGTTCCTTCAGTCTCTGTTCTAAACTTTGCCTCCCTATTCCCTCTCAAGGATATTCTTGTTCCCCTTTTAAAGAAGGAGTGAAGCATTTGCATCTTGGTCATCCTTCTTGAGTTTCATGTGTTCTGTGCATTTAAGGTAAATCAAGCATTTGGGCTAATAGCCACTTATCAATGAGTGCATACCATGTGTGTGTGTTTTTCTGTGATTGGGTTACCTCATTCAGGATGATATTTTCCAGTTCCCTCCATTTGCCTATGAATTTCATAAAGTCATTGTTTTTGATAGCTGAGTAGTATTCCATTGTGTAGGTGTACCACATTTTCTGTATCCATTCCTCTGTTGAAGGGCATCTGGATTCTTTCCAGCTTCTGGCTATTATAAATAAGTGGTTCATAATTTCTGTTAGTTTCTCTATGTCTCTGTTTAATTTCTGCCCCCATGATCTGTCCATTGATGAAATCTCTTACTATTATTGTGTTTTGAACTTTACTAAGGTTTCTTTATATGAATGTAGGTGCCCTTGCATTTGGAGCATAGATATTTAGGATTGAGAGTTCATCTTGGTGGATTTTTTCCTTTGATGAATATAAAGTGTCCTTCCTTATCTTTTTTGATGACTTTTGGCTGAACGTCAATTTTATTTGATATTAGAACACATTTGATATGGCAACTGCAGCTTGTCTCTTCAGGCCATTTGCTTGGAAATTTGTTTTCCAGCCATTACTCTGAAGTAGTGTCTATCTTTGTCTCTGAGGTGTGTTTCCTGTAGGCAGCAATATGCTAGGTCCTCTTTATGTGTCCAGTCTGTTAGTCTATGTCTTTTTATTGGAGAATTGAGTCCATTGATGTTGAGAGATATTAAGGAATAGTGATTGTCACTTCCTGTTATTTTTGTTGTTAGAGGTGGAATTATGTTTGTGTGTCTCTCTTTTCATTTCATTGCAAGAAGATTATATTCTTGCTTTCTGTACAGCATAGTTTCTCTCCTTTTGTTAGAGTTTTCCACCTATTTTCCTTTGTAGGACTGGATTTGTAGAAAGATATTGTGTAAATTTGGTTTTGTCATGGAATATCTTGGTTTCTGCATCTATGTCAAGAGTTTTGCTGGATATAGTAGCCTGGGCTGGCATTTGTGTTCTCTTAGGGTCTGAATGACATCTGTTCAGGATCTTCTGGCTTTCACAGTCTCTGGTGAGATTTCTGGTATAATTCTTATAGGTCTGCCTTTATATGTCATTTGACCACTTTCCCTTACTGCTTTTAATATTCCTTCTTTGTTTTGTGCATTTGGTGTTTTAACTATGTGATAGGAGGAGTTCCTCTTCTGGTCCAATCTATTTGGAGTTCTGTAGGCTTCTTGTATGTTTATGGGCATTTCTTTCTTTAGGTTGGGGAAGTTTTCTTCTATAATTTTGTTGAAAATATTTACTTGCCTTTTAATTTGGGAGTCTTCACTCTCTTCTATACCTATTATCCTTAGGTTTGATCTTCTCATTTTGTCCTGGATTTCCTGTATGTTTTGGGCTAGGAGATTTTTGCATTTTACATTATCTTTGATGACTGTGTCAATGTTTTCTATGGTATCTCCTGCCCCTGAGATTCTCTCTTCCATCTCTTGTATTCCGTTGGTGATGTTTGCATCTATGACTCCTGATCTCTTCTTTAGGTTTTCTATCTCCAGGGTTGTTTCCCTTTGTGCTTTCTTTATTGTTTCTACTTCCATTTTTAAATCCTTGAGGGTTTTGTTCAATTCCTTCACCTGTTTGGATGTGTTTTCCTGTAATTCTTTCAGCTCTTTCTGTGTTTCCTCTTTAAGGGCTTCTACTTGTTTACTTGTGTTGGTCTGCATTTCTTTAAGGGAGCTATTTATGTTCTTCTTAAAGTCCTCCACCATTATCATAAAATGTGATATTAAATCTAAATCTTGCTTTTCCGGTGTGTTTGGATATTTCAGTATTTTCTTTGGCAGGAGAACTGGGCTCTTATGATGCCAAGTAGTCTTGTTTTCTGTTACTTAGGTTCCTGCGCTTGCCTCTCACCATCATTTGTCTCTGGTGTTTACTTGTCTTGCTATTTCTGACAGTGGCTTAACACTCCTGTAGAACTCTTCTCTTGTTTTCTTTTAGTTGTTTCTGGGAACAGGTGTTCTGATCTCAGGTGTATAGGCATTCCTGGTGACTGTCTTTCAGCTCTTGGCGTGGACAGGAATCAAATGGGTTCTGACCCTGATTGCTCTTAGGTCTTTACACCCAGGGGGCACAGCTGGCACTAGGCGATTCCCTCCTGGATCAGGATTTTGGGCAGAGGGTAGTCTCCTCTGATTTCTCAGGAGTGTCTGCACTTCTGAGGGTCCAGCTCTCTCTGCCATGGGATTTCAGTGCAAGGAGCTGTTTGACTAGTTCTCTTCAGTCCTGGGCACAGACTAGAACCACAGAAATCAGTGAATGAATGACTGTTCCTCTATTCCTGTGTCCAGAAACATTGTGCGGTTTCCTCTTGGACCAGGAATGTGGGCAGAAATGTGCAGAAGTGGTAGTCTGTCCTGTAGTCTCAGGATATCTGCACTTCTGGGTATTCAGCTCTCTTCCCCCACGGGATTTTAGTGACGTCATTGTTTTTAATAGCTGTGTAGTACTACATTTCCTGTATTCATTCCTCTGCTGGGGAACATCTGGGTGGTTTCCAGCTTCTAGCTATTATAAAGCCTGCTATAAACGTAGTAGAGCAGGTGCCCTTGTTATATTTTAGAACACCTTTTGGGTATATGCCCAGGAGTGGGATGGCTAGGTCCTCAACTAGAACTATGTTCATTTTTCTGAGGAACAGCCAGACTGATTTCCAGAGTGGTTTTTAAAGCTTGCAATCCCACCAACAAGGGAGGAGTGTTCCTCTGTCTCCACATCCTCTGTAGCATCTGCTTTCACCTAAGTTTTTGATCTTAGCTGTTCTGATTGTATGATATGGAATCTCAGGGTCATTTTGATTTGAATTTCCCTGATGACTAAGGATGTAAACATTTTTTTAGGTACTTCTCAGCCATTTGGTATTCTTTAGTTGATAATTCCTTGTTTTGGTTTATTTGGTTCTTGAGCTTAATATGCTGGATATTAGCCTTCTATCAGACATAGGATTGGTAAATATCTTTTCCCAATCTGTTGCTTGTCATTTTGTCCTAATGACAGTGTCCTTTGCCTTACAGAAGCTTTGCAATTTTATGAAGTCCCATTTGTCGATTCTTGATCTTAGAGCATGTGCCATTGATGTTCTGTTCAGAAAAAATTTCCCCAGTGCCTATGTTTTCAAGACTCTTCCCTACTTTCTCCTCTATTAGATTCAGTGTGTCTGGTTTCATGTGGCTGTCATTGATCCACTTGGAATTGAGCTTTGTACAAGGAGATAAGAATAAATTTGCACTCTTCAACATGCTGACCTCCAATTGAACCAGCACCATTTGTTGAAAATGCTATCTTTTTTCCACTGCATAGTTTTAACATTTTTGTCAAAGACCAAGTGACCATAAGTGTGTGGGTTCATTCCTGGGTCTTCAGTTATTCCATGGATCTACCTGCCTGTCTATGTACCAATACCATGAGTTTTTTTAATCACTATTGCTCTGTAATAGTGCTAGACATCAGAGATGAGAAATGATGATTCCCATACAAGTTCATTGTTTATTGTTTATTGTTGAGAATAGTTTTTGCTATCCTGGGTTTTTTGGTTTTCTAAATGAATTTGTAAATTGCTCTTTCTAACTCTATGGATAATTGAGTTGGAATTTTGGTGCGGTTGCAATAAATCTGTACATTGCTTTCAGCAAGATGGCCATTTTTACTATATTAATCTTGTCAATCCATGAGCATAGATCTTTCTATCTTCTGAGATCTTCAATTTTTTTCTTCAGAGACTTGAAGTTCTTGGCATACAGATCTTTCACATTCTTGGTTAGAGTCACAACTGGATATTTAATATTAGTTGTGACTAATCTGAAGGGTATTGTTTCCCTTATTTCTTTCTTGGCCTGTTTATCCTTTGAGTAGAGGAAGGCTACTGATTTGTCTGAGTTAATTTGATATCCAGCCACTTTGCTGAAGTTGTTTATCAGCTGAAAGAGTTCTCTCGTGGAATTTTTGGAGTCACTTAAATATACTATCATATCATCTGCAAATAGTGATATTTGACTTCTTCCTTTCCAGTTTGTATCCCTTTGACCTCCTTCATTGTCTGATTGCTCTGGGTAGTATTTGCAGTACTATATTGAATAGTTAGGGAGAGAGTATGTAGCCTTGTCTAGTCCCTGACTCAAGTTTCACTCCATTTAGTTTGATATTGGCTAGTTGTTTGCTGTATATGCTTTTACTGTGTTTAAGTATGGGCCTTGAATTCCTGATCTTCCCAAAGCTATATGAAGTGGTGTTGAATTTTGCCAAATGTTTTCTCAGCAGTTAATGAGATGATCATGTGTTTTTGTTCCTTTGAGTTTACTTATATAGTGGATTACCTTGATGGATTTCCATGTATTGAACCATCCCTAGATCCCTGGGATGAAGCTTACTTGAGTATGGTGAATGATAATTTTAATGTGTTCTTGGATTTTGTTTGCAAGAATTTTATTGAGTATTTTTACATCAATAAACCTAAGGGAAATTGGTCTAAGTTTTCTTTCTTTGTTGGGTCTTTGTGTGGTTTAGGTATAAGCATAATTGTGACTTCATGGAATGACTTGAGTATAGCTCATTCTATTTCTACTTTGTGGAATAGTTTGAAGAGTAGTGGTATTTGGTCTTCTTTGAAGGTCTGATAGAATTCTGCACTAAAACCATTTGGTCATGGCACTTTTTTTGTTGAGAGACTTTTAATGACTGTTTCTTTTACTTTAGGGGTTATAGGACTTTTTAGATGGTTTGTGTAATCCTGATTTAACTTTGGTACCTGGTATCTGTCTAGAAAATTGTCCATTTCCTCTAGATATTTCAGTTTTGTTGAGTAGAGGCTCTAGTAGTAGGATCTGATCTTTTTTTTTTTTTTATCTCCTCCATTTCTTATGTTACATCACCCTTTTCATTTCTGATATTGTTACTTTGGACACTGTCTCTCTGTCCTCTGGTTAGTCTGGCTAAGGGTTTATCTATCTTGTTGATGTTCACAAAGAACCAACTCCTGGTTTTATTGATTCTTTGTGTAGTTCTCTTTGTTTCTACTTGGTTGATTTCAGCCATGAGTTTGATAATTTCCTGCCTGTTAATCCTCTTGGGTGAATTTGCTTCTTTTTCTTCTAGAGCTTTCATGTGTGCTGTCAAGCTGCTATTGTATGCTTTGTCCAATTTCTTTTTTGAGGGACTCGGAAGTATGAGTTTTCCTCTTAGCACTGTTTTTATTATGTCCCATAAGTTTGGGTATGTTGTTCCTTCATTTTCACTGAATTCCAGGAAATCTTTAATTTCTCTCTTATTTCTTTTTGACCAAGTTATCATTGAGTAGAGTATTGTTCAGCTTCCATGTGTAGTGGCTTTATGTTATTTTTGTTGTTACTGAAGCCCAGCCTTAATCCGTGATCTGATAGGATGCATTGGATTATTTCACTCTTATCTGCTGAGGCCTGTTTTATGACCGATTACATGGTCAATTTTTGAGAAGGTACCATGAGGTGCTAAGAAGAAGTTATATTCTTTTGTTTTAGGATAAAATGTTCTATTGATATCTGTTAAATCCATTTTGGTTCATAACATCTCTTAGTTTCACCAAGTCTCTGTTTAGTTTCTATTTCCATGATCTATCTATTGATGAGCATGTGGTGTTGAAGTACCCCACTATTATTGTGTGATATGCAAGGTTGAGCTTAGTAAAGTTTCTTTTATGAATGTGTGTGCCCTTGCATTTAAAGCATAGGTATTCAGAATTGAGAGTTAATATTGGTAGATTTTTTCCTTAAAAGGAAGTGTCTTTTATTATCTTTTTTTTTATAACTTTCGGTTGCAAATCTATTTTATTGAATATTAAAATAGCTACTCAACCTTTTGTTTTAGGACCATTTGGTTGGAAATTTTTTTTTTACATTTTTTTTTTTATTAACTTGAATATTTCTTATATACATTTCAGTGTTATTCCCTTCCCTCCCCCCCCCTTCCTTATGGGTGTTCCCCTCCCCACCCTCCCCCATTGCCGCCCCCCCGACAGTCTAGTTCACTGGGGTTCAGTCTTAGCAGGACCCAGGGCTTCCCCCTTCCACTGGTGCTCTTACTAGGATATTCATTGCTACCTATGAGGTCAGAGTCCAGGGTCAGTCCATGTATAGTCTTTAGGTAGTGGCTTAGTCCCTGGAAGCACTGGTTCCTTGGCATTGTTGTACATATAGGGTCTCAAGCCCCTTCAAGCTCTTTCAGTCCTTTCTCTGCTCCTCTTTCTCCACATTCTAGCCAACATGGATCGATCTGCATTCTTCTACATGTTGACCTCCAGTTGAACCAGCACCATTTGCTGAAAATGCTATCTTTTTTCCATTGGATGGTTTTGGCTCCTTTGTCAAAAATCAAGTGACTATAGGTGTGTGGGTTCATTTCTGGGTCTTCAATTCTATTCCATTGGTCTATCTGTCTGTCTCTGTACCAATACCATGCAGTTTTTATCACTATTTCTCTGTAATACTGCTTGAGCTCAGGGATAGTGATTCCCCCTGAAGTCCTTTTATTGTTGAGGATAGTTTTAGCTATCCTGGGTTTTTTATTATTCCAGATGAATTTGCAAATTGTTCTGTCTAACTCTTTGAAGAATTGGATTGGTATTTTGATGGGGATTGCATTGAATCTGTAGATCGCTTTTGGTACAATGGCCATTTTTACTATATTAATCCTGCCAATCCATGAGCATGGGAGATCTTTCCATCTTCTGAGGTCTTCTTCAATTTCTTTCTTCAGAGTCTTGAAGTTCTTATTGTACAGATCTTTTACTTGCTTGGTTAAAGTCACACCGAGGTACTTTATATTATTTGGGTCTATTATGAAGGGTGTCGTTTCCCTAATTTCTTTCGGCTTGTTTCTCTTTTGTGTAGAGGAAGGCTACTGATTTATTTGAGTTAATTTTATACCCAGCCACTTTGCTGAAGTTGTTTATCAGCTTTAGTAGTTCTCTGGTGGAACTTTTGGGATCACTTAAATATACTATCATATCATCTGCAAATAGTGATATTTTGACTTCTTCTTTTCCGATCTGAATCCCCTTGACCTCCTTTTGTTGTCTGATTGCTCTGGCTAGAACTTCAAGAACTATATTGAATAAGTAGGGAGAGAGTGGGCAGCCTTGTCTAGTCCCTGATTTTAGTGGGATTGCTTCAAGTTTCTCTCCATTTAGTTTAATGTTAGCCACTGGTTTGCTGTATATGGCTTTTACTATGTTTAGGTATGGGCCTTGAATTCCTATTCTTTCCAGGACTTTTATCATGAAGGGGTGTTGAATTTTGTCAAATGCTTTTCAGCATCTAATGAAATGATCATGTGGTTTTGTTCTTTCAGTTTGTTTATATAATGGATCACGTTGATGGTTTTCCGTATATTAAATCATCCCTGCATGCCTGGGATGAAGCCTACTTGATCATGGTGGATGATTGTTTTGATGTGCTCTTGGATTCGGTTTGCCAGAATTTTGTTGAGTATTTTTGCGTCAATGTTCATAAGGGAAATTGGTCTGAAGTTCTCTTTCTTTGTTGGGTCTTTGTGTGGTTTAGGTATAAGAGTAATTGTGGCTTCCTAGAAGGAATTCGGTAGTGCTCCATCTGTTTCAATTTTGTGGAATAGTTTGGATAATATTGGTATGAGGTCTTCTATGAAGGTCTGATAGAATTCTGCACCAAACCCGTGTGGACCTGGGCTCTTTTTGGTTGGGAGACCTTTAACATCTGCTTCTATTTCGTTAGGTGTTATGGGGTTGTTGAAATGGTTCATCTGTTCCTGATTTAACTTCGGTACCTGGTATCTGTCTAGGCAATTGTCTATTTCCTGCAGATTTTCAAGTTTTGCTGAATATAGGCTTTTATACTAAGATCTGATGATTTTTTGAATTTCCTCTGAATCTGTAGTTATGTCTCTCTTTTCATTTCTGATTTTGTTAATTTGGACACACTCTCTGTGTCCTCTCGTTAGTCTGGCTAAGGGTTTATCTATCTTGTTGATTTTCTCAAAGAACCAACTTTTGGTTCTGTTGATTCTTTCTACGGTTCTTTTTGTTTCTACTTGGTTGATTTCAGCTCAGAGTTTGATTATTTCCTGCCTTCTACTCCTCCTGGGTGTATTTGCTTCTTTTTGTTCTAGAGCTTTTAGGTGTGCTGTCAAGCTGGTGACATATGTTCTTTCCTGTTTCTTTCTGCAGGCACTCAGCGCTATGAGTTTTCCTCTGAACACAGCTTTCATTGTGTCCCATAAGTTTGGGTATGTTGTACCTTCATTTTCATTAAATTCTAAAAAGTTTTTAATTTCTTTCTTTATTTCTTCCTTGACCAGGTTATCATTGAGTAGAGCATTGTTCAATTTCCACGTATATGTGGGCATTCTTCCCTTATTGTTATTGAAGACAAGCTTTAGGCCGTGGTGGTCCGATAGCACGCATGGGATTATTTCTATCTTTCTGTACCTGTTGAGGCCCGTTTTTTGACCAATTATATGGTCAATTTTGGAGAAAGTACCATGAGGAGCTGAGAAGAAGGTATATCCTTTTGCATTAGGCTAGAACGTTCTATAAATATCTGTTAAGTCCATTTGGCTCATGACTTCTCTTAGTCTGTCTACGTCTCTGTTTAATTTCTGTTTCCATGATCTGTCCATTGATGAGAGTGGGGTGTTGAAATCTCCTACTATTATTGTGTGAGGGTCAATGTGTGTTTTGAGCTTTAGTAAGGTTTCTTTTACGTATGTAGGTGCCCTTGTATTTGGGGCATAGATATTTAGGATTGAGAGTTCATCTTGGTGGATTTTTTTTCCTTTGATGAATATAAAGTGTCCTTCCTTATCTTTTTGATGACTTTTTAGTTGAAAATTGATTTTATTTGATATTAGAATGGCTACTCCAGCTTGTTTCTTCTGACCATTTGCTTGGAAAGTTGTTTCCCAGCCTTTCACTCTGAGGTAGTGTCTGTCTTTTGTCTCTGAGGTGTGTTTCCTGTAGGCAGCAGAATGCAGGGTCCTCGTTCGTATCCAGTTTGTTAATCTATGTCTTTTTATTGGGGAGTTGAGGCCATTGATGTTGAGAGATATTAAGGAATAGTGATTATTGCTTCCTGTTATATTCATATTTGGATGTGAGGTTATGTTTGTGTGCTTTCATTCCATTTGTTTTGTTGCCAAGACGATTACTTTCTTGCCTCTTCTTGGGTATAGCTTGCCTCCTTATGTTTGGCTTTACCATTTATTATCCTTTGTAGTGCTGGATTTGTAGAAAGATATTGTGTAAATTTGGTTTTGTCATGGAATACCTTGTTTTCTCCATCTATGTTAATTGAGAGTTTTGCAGGATACAGTAGCCTGGGCTGGCATTTGTGTTCTCTTAGGGTCTGTATGACATCTGTCCAGGATCTTCTAGCTTTCATTGTCTGTGGTGAGCAGTCTGGTGTAATTCTGATAGGTCTGCCTTTATATATTACTTGACCTTTTTCCCTTACTGCTTTTAATATTCTTTCTTTATTTTGTGCATTTGGTGTTTTGACTATTATGTGTCGGGAGGTGTTTCTTTTCTGGTCCAATCTATTTGGAGTTCTGTAGGCTTCTTGTATGCCTATGGGTATCTCTTTTTAGGTTAAGGAAGTTTTCTTCTATGATTTTGTTGAAGATATTTACTGGTCCTTTGAGCTGGCAGTCTTCACTCTCTTCTATACCTATTATCCTTAGGTTTGATCTTCTCATTGAGTCCTGGATTTCCTGTATGTTTTGGACCAGTAGCTTTTTTCCGCTTTTACATTATCTTTGACAGTTAGTCAATGATTTCTATGGAATCTTCTGCTCCTGAGATTCTCTCTTCCATCTCTTGTATTCTGTTGGTGAAGCTTGTATCTACAGCTCCTTGTCTCTTCTTTTGGTTTTCTATATCCAGGTTGTTTCCATGTGTTCTTTCTTGATTGCTTCTATTTCCATTTTTAATTCCTTCAACTGTTTGATTGTGTTTTCCTGAATTCTTTCAGGGATTTTTGTGTCTCCTCTCTATGGGCTTCTACTTGTTTATTTATGTTTTCCTGGAATTCTTTCAGGCATTTTTGCGATTCCTCTCTGTAGGCTTCTACTTGTTCTCTAAGGGAGTTCTTCAAGTCTTTCTTGAAGTCCTCCAGCATCATGGTCAAATATGATTTTGAATCTAGATCTTGCTTTTCTGGTGTGTTTGGATATTCCATGTTTGTTTTGATGGGAGAATTGGGCTATGATGGTGCCATGTAGTCTTGGTTTCTGTTGCTTGGGTTCCTGCGCTTGCCTCTCGCCATCAAATTATCTCTAGTGTTACTTTGTTCTGCTATTTCTGACAGTGGCTAAACTGTCCTATAGGCCAGTGTCAGGAGTGCTGTAGACCCGTTTTCCTCTCTTTCAGTCAGTTATGGGGACAGAGTGTTCTGCTTTCGGGCGTGTAGTTTTTCCTCTCTACAGGTCTTCAGCTGTTCCTGTGGATCTGTGCCTTGAGTTCGCCAGGCAGGTCACTTGCAGCAGAAAAGTTGGTCTTACCTGTGGTCCCGAGGCTCAAGTTCGCTAGCGGGGTGCTGCCCAGGGGCTCTCAGCGGTGGCAGCAACCAGGAAGATCTGCGCCGCCCCTTCCGGGAGCCTCCGTGCACCAGGGTTCCAGATGGATTTTGGTGTTTTCCTCTGGAATCAGTAATGTGTGCAGAGAGCAGTCTCTTCTGGTTTCTCAGGCGTGTCTGTCTCTCTGAAGGTTTAGCTCTCCCTCCCGTGGGATTTGGGTGCAGAGAACTGTTTATCCGGTCTGTTTCCTTCAGGTTCCGGCGGTGTCTCAGGCAGGGGTCCTGCCGCTCCTGGGCCCTCCCCCACAGGAACCCAGAGGCCTTATACAGTTTCCTCTTGGGCCAGGGATGTGGGCAGGGGTGGGCAGTGTTGGTGGTCTCTTCCGCTCTGCAGCCTCAGGAGTGCCCACCTGACCAGGCAGTGAGGTCTCTCTCCCACGGGTTCTGGGAGCAGAGAGCTGCTGCGGGCCGGGCTGGAAATTTTTTTCTACCCTTTTAATCTGAGGTAGTTTCTGTCTTTGTCACTGAGGTGTGTTTCCTATATGCAGAAAAATGCTGAGTCCTGCTTATATATCTGGTTTGTTATTCTATGTCTTTTTATTAGGGAATTGAATCCATTGATGTTAAGAGATATTAAGGAGCAGCGATTGTTGCTTTCTGATATTTTTGTTGTTAGAGTGGAATTATGTTTTATTGGCTATCCTTTTGGGTATTGTAAGAAGATTGATATCTTGCCTTTTCTTTGGTGTAGGTTCCCTCCTTGTTTTGGAGTTTTCTAACTATCATCCTTTGTTGGACTGTATTTGTGGAAAGATATTATTTACATTTGCTTTTGTCTTGGAATACCTTGGTTTCTATCTCTATGATAATTGAGAGTTTTGCTGGATATAGCTTTTTCTTTTTTTCTTAGTGTCAGTTTGACATCTGCCCAGGATATTCTGGCTTTTAGAATCTCTGTTGAGAAGTCTGGGGTAATTCTTATAGGTCTGTCTTTATATGTTACTTGACCTTTTTCCCTTACTGCCTTTAATATTCGTTGTTTTGTGCATTTGGTGTTTTGATGACCATATGATAGGAAGAATTTCTTTTGTGGTCCAATATACTTAGGCTTCTGTGGGCTTTTTGTATGTTGATATGAATCTCTTTCTATAGGTTAAGGAAATTTCTTCTATAATATTGTTGAATATATTTACTGGGCCTTTGAGTTGGGAATCTGCACTGTCTTCTCTACCTATGATCTTTAGGTTTGGTCCTCTCATTGTGTCCTGAATTTCCTGGATGTTTTGGGTTAGGAGCTTTTTGCATTTTTCATTTTCTTTGACTATCCTGTCAATGTTTTCTATGGTATCTTCTACACCTGATATTCTCTCTTCTATCTTTTGTATTATGTGATGATGCTTGTATCTATGATTCCTGATCTCTTTTCTAGGTTTTCTATCTCCAAGGTTGTCTCTCTTTGTGATTTCTTTATTGTTTCTATTTCCATTTATAGATCCTGGATGGTTTTGTTCAATTCCTTCACCTGTTTGGTTGTGTTTTTCTGTATTTCTTTAAGGGATTTATGTGTTTCCTCTTCACATCCTTCTATTTGTTTGTCTTTGTTGTCCTGTAATTCTTTAAGGGAGTTATTTATTCCCTTCTTAAAGTCTTTTATCATCATCATGAGATGTGATTTTAAATCAGAATCTTGCTTTCCTGTTGTGTTGGGATATCCAGGGTTTGCTGAGGTGGGAGAACTGGGTTCTGATGATGCCACATAGCCTTGGTTCCTGTTGCTTAGGCTCTTGTGCTTGCCTCTTGACATCTGGTTATCTCTGGTCTTAGCTCATATTGGTGTCTCTGACTTGAGCTTGTCCCTTGTGTGAGCCTGTGAACACGTGATCTTAGGTGTGTCAGCACTCCTGAGAGTGGCACAAGGTTATCTCCCAGGCACAGATGAAAACTGGAAGGATCCTGCCCCCAACTGCTCTGTGGCTCCGTGCCCTGTGGGCACCTGGTAGGTCCCTCGTAGGCCAGCTATTAAAGCAATAGTGGAGGGTTGGGGATTTAGCTCAGTGGTAGAGCGCTTGCCTAGCAAGTGCAAGGTCCTGGGTTCGGTCCCCAGCTCTGAAAAAAAGAAAAAAGAAGAAGAAAGCAATAGTGGTGGTCTCACCTGTGATTTTGGGTATGCCAGCACTCCTGGGAGACCAACTCTTTCTGGGCAGGATTGAAGTATGGAGAGCTGTGGTACAGGGTTGTCTCTGGGTCACAGATGGAAATGGGAAGGCACATCACTTTCTTTATAATTGAGAAAAAAAAACCTCACTGTGTATATAGCCCATATTTTCTTTACTTTTTCTTTTGTCTTTTGTTTTTCCCCCCTCTGTTGTGGGAAACTTATGCTCTTTTCATATCTTAGCTGCTGTAAACAATGCTGTGATAAACACTGATGTGCAAGTGTGTCTCCAATATGCTGAGTAGTAGTCCTTAGGGTACATACCCAGGAGTAGTATAGCTGTCCTATTGAGGCAGGATGTAGCTGTCAGTAGGATATCAGTGTCCAGGGTGAATACTGAAAGCTGCTTGCAGATGTTATAGTGAGGGCCAAGGCTGTAATAAAAGGGGGGTTCAGAGTTAAATATCAGAATTTACAATCCTAAGGAACAGACAGGTAAGAGAACTTATAGCTAGGTGTGAGATGACCAAATTATATAGACAAGAGTAGAGACTGGTCATGGCAGCTAAGCTGGCCACATTAATCCCTTTAGACATGTAAGGCATTATTATTCTTTCATACATCTTTCCTTCCAATATGACTAGTTTTAACTGGTTAAATTATTAGGTGTTTTCTAACAAGCCTACACTCCCTTCTGGAGAGACGCCAGACCACATTATATACAAGGAACAATATAGGAGATAACCCAAACATATTATTAACTTATACCTCAATTTTGAAGCAATTCCTTCTTTTCCTAATGCTTTCATATATTCTAGTCTTATAGTAAGGTCTTTGATTATTTTGAGTTTCTTTTTATGCAAATCGAGACAATGATTGTTGAAGATACTCTTTTCTTCTCTCTCTGTCTCTCTCTGTGTGTCTGTCTCTGTCTCTGTGTGTCTGTCTGTCTGTCTGTCTGTCTCTTTCTCTCTCTCTCTCTCTCTCTCTCTCTCTCTCTCTCTCTCTGTGTGTGTGTGTGTGTGTGTGTGTGTGTGTGTGTGTGTGTGGTATTTGCCAAAAGTCAGCATTGGTAGCTGCATGGGTTTGTATTTGGGTATGTAAATTAATCTTTAAGTCCAAACAGTGGGTTAATGTGAGCATTTCTCATGAACAATTTCATATACATTTCTACATTTGAAGCTGTCAGTTCTCCTATGAAATTGATTCCATCTTCAATGTTGGAAGGGATTTTTTTGTCACATCGATATAATTAATTCTTCTCATTTTGATCACTTTAAAAAGACTAGAGATTTTTTTCATCTACTTAGAAAGAATCTCATTTATTTCTATACATGTGCCTGCTCGAAGTGGTAGTTTGCAGGCGTGGAATCAAGGACTGTTCCTGGATAGCTTGAAACCCACACCAGGATACAGGACAGGGTCCTGCTGGATGCTATTGTCAGGAAGAAAAATCTTCCATGTCCAATGTCACCCTGCATTCTCTAAAAAGAGAGAATCACTGAACCTGGAAGAGTGCCTTCAACTAAAACAATTCTCTTCTGCCCTCTCCTGGCAAATATACAAATCACAGGCACCATCAAAGCAGAGACAGCAGAGGGCGATTCTGAGACAGTGTCAGTGACAAAGCCAGGAGCACAGCAGTGTCCACAGGGTGCTGTTATCTGTGAAGAGAGGTTAGGATGTATGTACTTGCAGCTCTCTTTGGTTCTGTTAAATAATGGCAGGAGGTGCTAGAAATGACAAAAATGATCCATGGAGGAGGGAAGGGTGCAAAGATTTAGGATTCAGAAGCAGTTCCAGTCAATCCAACACATAAATGTAATTTTAATCAGATTCAGAATTAGACACACACAGACACAAAAAAATCATGTGCTACATGTAACATTATCAACTGTAGTAACAGCAATAGAATGGGTCAGTACACCCTTCATGCCAGAGTCACTGGGACACTGCCTGGGAAGGACAGAGTTCTGAGTGTAGGTGTCGGTACACTTTGAGAATAACATCACATGACACATACATGCAATTGTACCTATGAGTGCACACATGTGTGTGTGTACACACAAACACACAGAATAATAATAAAAATAAATTTAAAAAAACAAAAATAGACATAGTTTTGTTTAGTATTTATTAGTATATGCCTTTTCCTTTAAAAAATTTTCTACACAAGTTATATGATAATTAATGACCAATCCACTTGACACTTTTATTTAGTGTTGATAGTGGCTTTTTTCTTTTTTTCTTTTTCTTTTTTTTTTTTACTTATATCATGTTTTTAAATTTCATATTCTTCCCCTCTCCAAAGTCCTTCTCAATCCTCTCCCTGTCACTACCCACTGAACTTTAAGTCTTTCTTTAAAAAAACAAACAAGAACCAGTAGATAGGGGCACTGGAGCTGCAGGTCGCCTGCGCCCGAGAAACCGCCGGAAACTGAAGGGACCGACCAGATAAACAGTTCTCTGCACCCAAATCCCGTGGGAGGGAGAGCTAAACCTTCAGCGAGGCAGACACGCCTGGGAAACCAGAAGAGACTACACTCTGCCCACATTTCTGACACCAGAGAAAAAAAACAAATGCCATCTGGGACCCTGGTGCACAGGGGCTTGCAGAAAGGGCGGCGCAGGTCCTCCTGGTTGCTGCCCTCAAGGAGATCTCATAAGCAACACCCCACGAGCAAACTTGAGCCTCGGGATCACAGGTAAGACCAACTTTTCTGCTCCAAGTGACCTGCCTGGTAGCTCAGGACACAGGCCCACAGGAACAGCTGAAGACCTGTAGACAGGAAAAACTACAGGCCTGAGAGCAGAACACTCTATTCCCATAACTGGCTGAAAGAAAACAGGGAAACAGGTCTACAGCACTCCTGACGCACAGGCTTATAGGACAGTCTAGCCACTGTCAAAAATAGCAGAACAAAGTAACACCAGAGATAATCTGATGGTGAGAGGCAAGCACAGGAACCCAAGCAACAGAAACCAAGACTACATGGCATCATCGGAGCCCAATTCTCCCACCAAAGCAAACATTGAATATCAAAACACACCAGAAAAGCAAGACCTAGAATTAAAATCATATTTGATCATGATGCTGGAGGACTTTAAGAAAGACATGAAGAACTCCCTTAGAAAAATGCAGGAAAACATAAATAAACAAGTAGAAGCCTATAGAGAGGAATCACAAAAATCCCTGAAAGAGTTCCAGGAAAACACAATCAAACAGTTGAAGGAATTAAAAATGGAAAGAGAAACAATGAAGAAAGAACACAGGGAAACAACCCTGGATATAGAAAACCAAAGGAAGAGACAAGAAGCCGTAGATACAAGCATCACCAACATAATACAAGAGATAGAAGAGAGAATCTCAGGAGCAGAAGATTCCATAGAAATCAATGACACAACTGTCAAAGATAATATAAAACAGAAAAAGCTACTGGTCCAAAACATACAGGAAATCCAGCACTCAATGAGAAGATCAAACCTAAGGATGATAGGTAAAGAAGAGAGTGAAGACTGCCAGCTCAAAGGACCAGTAAATATCTTCAACAAAATCATAGAAGAAAACTTCCTTAACCTAAAAAGAGATACCCATAGGCATACAAGAAGCCTACAGAACTCCAAATACATTGGACCAGAAAAGAAACACCTCCCGTTACATAATAGTCAAAACACCAAACGCACAAAATAAAGAAAGAATATTAAAAGCAGTAAGGAAAAAAGGTCAAGTAATATATAAAGGCAGACCTATCAGAATTACACCAGACTGCTCACCACAGACAATGAAAGCTAGAAGATCCTGGACAGATGTCATACAGACCCTAAGAGAACACAAATGCCAGCCCAGGTTACTGTATCCTGCAAAACTCTCAATTAACATAGATGGAGAAAACAAGGTATTCCATGACAAAACCAAATTTACACAATATCTTTCTACAAATCCAGCACTACAAAGGATAATAAATGGCAAAGTCCAACATAAGGAGGCAAGATACACCCTAGAGAAAGCAAGAAACTAATTGTTTTGGCAACAAAACAAAGAGAAGAAAAGCACACAAACATAACCTCACATCCAAAAATAAATATAACAGAAAGCAATAATTACTATTCCTTAATATCTCTCAACATCAATGGTCTCAACTCCCCAATAAAAAGACATAGATTAACAAACTGGATATGCAATGAGGTCCCTGCATTCTGCTGCCTACAGGAAACACACCTCAGAGACAAAGACAGATACTACCTCAGAGTGAAAGGCTGGAAAATAACTTTCCAAGCAAATGGTCAGAAGAAGCAAGCTGGAGTAGCCATCTAATATCAAATAAAATCAATTTTCAACTAAAAGTCATCAAAAAAGATAAGGAAGGACACTTCATATTCATCAAAGGAAAAATGAACTCTCAATCCTAAATATCTATACTCCAAGTACAAGGGCACCTACATACGTAAAAGAAACCTTACTAAGGCTCAAAACACACATTGCACCTCACACAATAATAGTAGGAGATTTCAACACCCCACTCTCATCAATGGACAGATCATGGAAACAGAAATTAAACAGAGATGTAGACAGACTAAGAGAAGTCATGAACCAAATGGACTTAACAGATATTTATAGAACATTCTATCCTAAAGCAAAAGGATATACATTCTTCTCAGCTCCTCATGGTACTTTCTCCAAAATTGACCATATAATTGGTCAAAAAACGGGCCTCAACAAGTACAGAAAGATAGAAATAATCCCATGTGTGCTATCAGACCACCACGGCCTAAAGCTGGTCTTCAATAACAATAAGGGAAGAACGCCCACATATACGTGGAAGTTGAACAATGCTCTACTCAAAGATAACCTGGTCAAGGAAGAAATAAAGAAAGAAATTAAAGACTTCTTAGAATTTAATGAAAATGAAGGTACAACATACCCAAACTTATGGGACACAATGAAAGCTGTGTTCAGAGGAAAACTCATAGCTCTGAGTGCCTGCAGAAAGAAATAGGAGAGAGCATATATCAGTAGCTTGACAGCACACCTAAAAGCTCTAGAACAAAAAGAAGCAAATACACCCAGGAGGAGTAGAAGGCAGGAAATAATCAAACTCTGAGCTGAAATCAGCCAAGTAGAAACAAAAAGGACCATAGAAAGAATCAACAGAACCAAAAGTTGGTTCTTTGAGAAAATCAACAAGATAGATAAACCCTTAGCCAGACTAATGAGAGGACACAGAGAGTGTGTCCAAATTAACAAAATCAGAAATGAAAAGGGAGACATAACTACAGATTCAGAGGAAATTCAAAAAATCATCAGATCCTACTACAAAAGCCTACATTCAACAAAACTTGAAAATCTGCAGGAAATGGACAATTTTCTAGACAGATACCAGGTACCAAAGTTAAATCAGGAACAGATAAACCGTTTAAACAATCCCATAACTGCTAACAAAATAGAAGCAGTGATTAAAGGTCTCCCAAACAAAAAGAGCCCAGGTCCAGACAGAATTTAGTACAGAATTCTATCAGACCTTCATAGAAGACCTCATACCAATACTATCCAAACTATTCCAC
Organism: Rattus rattus; assembly: GCF_011064425.1. Classification (NCBI taxonomy): domain Eukaryota; kingdom Metazoa; phylum Chordata; class Mammalia; order Rodentia; family Muridae; genus Rattus; species Rattus rattus. Next base: position 33,752,025 of record NC_046158.1, read on the forward strand.
AAAATTGAAACAGATGGAGCACTACCGAATTCCTTCTAGGAAGCCACAATTACTCTTATACCTAAACCACACAAAGACCCAACAAAGAAAGAAAACTTCAGATCAAAAACTCAGGTGACAGCAAATGCTGGCGAGGATGCGGAGAAAGAGGAACACTCCTCCATTGTTGGTGGGATTGCAGACTGGTACAACCATTCTGGAAATCAGTCTGGAGGTGCCTCAGAAAATTGGACATTGAACTGCCTGAGGATCCGGCTATACCTCTCCTGGGCATATACCCAAAAGATGCCCCAAAATATAAAAAAGACACGTGCTCCACTATGTTCATAGCAGCCTTATTTATAATAGCCAGAAGCTGGAAAGAACCCAGATGCCCTTCAACAGAGGAATGGATACAGAAAATGTGGTACATCTACACAATGGAATATTACTCAGCTATCAAAAACAACGACTTTATGAAATTCGTAGGCAAATGGTTGGAACTGGAAAATATCATCCTGAGTGAGCTAACCCAATCACAGAAAGACATACATGGTATGCACTCACTGATAAGTGGCTATTAGCCCAAATGCTTGAATTACCCTAGATGCCTAGAACAAATGAAACTCAAGACGGATGATCAAAATGTGAAGGCTTCACTCCTTCTTTAAAAGGGGAACAAGAATACCCTTGGCAGGGAAGAGAGAGGCAAAGATTAAAACAGAGACTGAAGGAACACCCATTCAGAGCCTGCCCCACATGTGGCCCATACATATACAGCCACCCAATTAGACAAGATGGATGAAGCAAAGAAGTGCAGACCGACAGGAGCCGGATGTAGATCGATCCTGAGAGACACAGCCAGAATACAGCAAATACAGAGGCGAATGGCAGCAGCAAACCACTGAACTGAGAACGGGAACCCCGTTGAAGGAATCAGAGAAAGAACTGGAAGAGCTTGAAGGGGCTTGAGACCCCATATGTACAACAATGCAAAGCAACCAGAGCTTCCAGGGACTAAGCCACTACCTAAAGACTATACATGGACTGACCCTGGACTCTGACCTCATAGGTAGCAATGATTATCCTAGTAAGAGCACCAGTGGAAGGGGAAGCCCTGGGTCCTGCTAAGACTGAACCCACAGTGAACTAGACTGTCGGGGGGGGCGGCAATGGGGGAGGGGAGGGAACACCCATAAGGAAGGGGGGGGAGGGAAGGATGTTTGCCGGAAACCGGAAAGGGAATAACACTCGAAATGTACATAAGAAATACTCAAGTTAATAAAAAAAAATAAATAAAAAATAAAAAAAAGTAAAAAAAAACAAAGAAAGAAAGAAAACTTCAGACCAATTTCCCTTTTGAATATTGACGCAAAAATACTCAATAAAATTCTGGGAAACCGAATCCAAGAGCACATCAAAACAATCATCCACCATGATCAAGTAGGCTTCATCCCAGGCATGCAGGGATAGTTTAATATATGGAAACCATCAACGTGATCCATTATATAAACAAACTGAAAGAACAAAACCACATGATCATTTCATTACAGGCTGAGAAAGCATTTGAAAAAATTCAACACCCCTTCATGATAAAAGTCCTGGAAAGGATAGGAATTCAAGACCCATACCTAAACATAGTAAAAGCCATATACAGCAAACCAGATGCTAACATTAAGCTAAATGGAGAGAAACTTGAAGCAATCCCACTAAAATCAGGGACTAGACAAGGCTGCCACTCTCTCCCTACTTATTCAATATAGTTCCTGAAGTCCTAGCCAGAGCAATCAGACAACAAAAGGAGATCATGGGGATACAGATTGGAAAAGAAGAAGTCAAAATATCACTATTTGAAGATGATATAATGGTATATTTAAGTGATCCCAAAAGTTCCACCAGAGAACTACTAAAGCTGATAAACAACTTCAGCAAAGTGGCTGGGTATAAAATTAACTCAAATAAATCCGTAGCCTTCCTCTACACAAAAGAGAAACAAGCCGAGAAAGAAATTAGGGAAAAGACACCCTTCATAATAGTCCGAAATAATATAAAGTACCTCAGTGTGACTTTAACCAAGCAAGTAAAAGATCTGTACAATAAGAACTTCAAGCCTCTGAAGAAAGACATTGAAGAAGACCTCAGAAGACAGAAAGATCTCCCATGCTCTTGGATTGGCAGGATTAACATAGTAAAAATGGCCATTTTACCAAAAGCGATCTACAGATTCAATGCAATCCCCATCAAAATACTAATCCAATTCTTCAAAGAGTTAGATAGAACAATTTGCAAATTCATCTGGAATAAAAAAAACCCAGGATATCTAAAACTATCCTCAACAATTAAAGGACTTCAGGGGGAATCACTATCCCTGAACTCAAGCAGTATTACAGAGCAATAGTGATAAAAACTGCATGGTATTGGTACAGAGACAGACAGATAGACCAACGAAATAGAATTGAAGACCCAGAAATGAACCCACACACCTATGGTCGCTTGATTTTTGACAAAGGAGCCAAAACCATACAATGGAAAAAAGATAGCATTTTCAGCAAATGGTGCTGGTTCAACTGGGGGTCAGCATGTAGAAGAATGCAGATAGATCCATGCTTATCACCCTGTACAAAGCTTAAGTCCAAGTGGATCAAGGACCTCCACATAAAACCAGACACACTCAAACTAATAGAAGAAAAACTAGGGAAGCATCTGCAACACATGGGCACTGGAAAAAATTTCCTGAACAAAACACCAATGGCTTATGCTCTAAGATCAAGAATCGACAAATGGGATCTCATAAAACTGCAAAGCTTCTGTAAGGCAAAGGACACTGCTGTTAGGACAAAACGGCAACCAACAGATTGGGAAAAGATCTTTACTAATCCTACAACAGATAGAGGCCTTATATCCCAAATATAAAAAGAACACAAGAAGTTAGATTGCAGGAAGACAAATAACCCTATTAAAAAATGGGGTTCAGAGCTAAACAAAGAATTCACAGCTGAGGAATGCCGAATGGCTGAGAAACACCTAAAGAAATGTTCAACATCTTTAGTCATCAGGGAAATGCAAATCAAAACAACCCTGAGATTTCACCTCACACCAGTGAGAATGGCTAAGATCAAAAACTCAGGTGACAGCAAATGCTGGCGAGGATGCGGAGAAAGAGGAACACTCCTCCATTGTTGCTGGGGTTGCAGACTGGTACAACCATTCTGGAAATCAGTCTGGAGGTTCCTCAGAAAATTGGACATTGAACTGCCTGAGGATCCAGCTATACCTCTCTTGGGCATATACCCAAAAGATTCCCCAACATTTAAAAAAGACACGTGCTCCACTATGTTCATCGCAGCCTTATTTATAATAGCCAGAAGCTGAAAAGAACCCAGATGCCCTTCAACAGAGGAATGGGTACAGAAAATGTGGTACATCTACACAATGGAATATTACTCAGCTATCAAAAACAATGACTTTATGAAATTCATAGGCAAATGGAGGGAACTGGAAATTATCATCCAATAACAGAAAAACACACATGGTGTGCATTCATGGATAAGTGGCTATTAGCCCAAATGCTTGAATTTCCTTAGATGTACAGAACACATGAAACTCAAGACAGATGATCAAAATGTGAATGCTTCACTCCTTCTTTAAAAGGGGAACAAGAATACCCTTGGCAGGGAGTAGGGAGGCAAAGATTAAAACAGAGGCAGAAGGAACACCCATTCAGAGCCTGCCCCACATGTGGCCCATACATATACAGCCACCCAATTAGACAAGATGGATGAAGCAAAGAAGTGCAGACCGACAGGAGCCGGATGTAGATCGATCCTGAGAGACACAGCCAGAATACAGCAAATACAGAGGCGAATGGCAGCAGCAAACCACTGAACTGAGAACAAGACCCCCGTTGAAGGAATCAGAGAAAGGACTGAAAGAGCTTGAAGGGGCTCGAGACCTCATATGAGCAACAATGCCAACCAACCAGAGCTTCCAGGGACTAAGCCACTACCCAAAGGCTATACGTGGACTGACCCTGGACTCTAACCTCATAGGTAGCAATGAATAGCCTAGTAAGAGCATCAGTGTCTTTGTGTTGTTGTTATTGTAGACCATTAATATTTAGTTTTCCCCTAGATTTCTGGGTTGTCCAGTCTCGGGTTCTTGTTTACACAAGTAGTGCAAGTCCCATATTTCATCTGGTAAAATTAGCCTTGAGTCAAATAAGATATTGGTTGATTACTCCCAAAAGATTTTTGCCACCATCACCATTACCTATCTTGCCGGTAGGACACCACTGTAGATTAAAGGGTTTATGGCTGGGTTGGTGTTTACATTCCTCTTTTGATAGTGTGTAGAATACCTTTCTGTACCAAAATCCCCAGAATGTAGTGGTAAAGGCTCTATAAAGACAACAGCTTAAGTTCACCATGTTCAATGAGTTGTATTGGTGTGGTCTTCAGCAATGTGACCTTGCTGTCAGTTATGAAGAGAAACCTATAGTACTAGCAACAGTCTGGGTTGTTTGTAGATTCCTATGGGATCGTTTTTGGTCAACAACTCAATCAGATGTAACCCAAGGTCAGTACTGGAGGTTTCATTTAGTGACAAGAGATGGCCGGTTGGGACTTTGTCTCCACCAACATTTGGCAATTTAGATCACCTTCACATATGCATATATTTTAGCAAGTTTCTAGTGGACTGGCTTTTTATACTACCCATCAAATGACATTTAATTTTAGCTGTCTTCTAATTCTTTCCCTCTTGGCCCTTCTCCCAAGGCTTATCCTTTTATTCTAGCCCCAACCCTATCCACTGGGCAATAGTATTTCTCTTTCCTAGTGAGATCTATTTTCTCAAGTCCCTTACTGTCTACCTACCATCGTGTAGTTCTATAGATTGCAGCTTGATAATCGTTGACGTAACAGCCAATATCCACATATAAGTGAATAGATAGCATATTTATCTTTCTGGGTTTAGGATACTTCACTCAGGATAGTTTTATTCTAGTTCCATTTCATTTGTTTGCAAATTTCATGATGTCATTTTTTAAATGGCTAATATTTTATTGTATAAATGTAACATGCTATTTTTGTATTCTTCTGTTGAAGAACATCTAGGTTTCCAATTTCTGGTTGCTATGAATACAGTGTTTGGGCAAATGTCTCTGTGGTGGAATGAAGTTTCCTTGGGTAAATGTTCAAGAACGGTATAGATAGATCTTGACGTATATCTATTCACATCTTTCTAAGGAACTGCTGCAGTAATTTTCATAGTAGCTGCTTGTATTTTTGCTCCCATCCACAATGTGTAAGTGCTCCTCTTACTCCACACCCTCACCAGCACGAGCAGTCACTTATTTGTTATGCTAATCTCAGCCATTCTAACAGGTGTAAGGTGGAATCTCTGAGTAGATTTGATTTGCATTTCCCTGATGGCTACAAAAGTTGAACATTTCTTTAAGTGCTCCTCAGCCCTTTAAGTTTCCTTTATTGAGAATTCTTTGTTTAGATCTGTACTCCATTTTCAAATTGAGTTGTTTTCTTGATATATACCTTCTTGAGTTCTTTATTTATTTTGTATGTTACCTCTCAATTAGAAGTGGAGTTGGAAAAAAAAAAAAAACCTTTAGGTTGCAGCTTTTTCCAAATGACTGTGACCTTTTCCTTATAGAAACTTTTCTGTTTCATGAGGTACCAATTATTAATTATTCATTTTAGTACACTGTCCATGTTCTGTCTAGAATGTCTTTTCCAGTGTTAATGAGTTAATGTATCTGGTTTTATGTTGAGGTCTTTGATCCATTTAGAGTTGACTTGTGGCAGGGTGGTGAGGACGGATGTTTGTATTCCTCTAAATGCAGACCAGCACCATTTGTTGAAGATTCTGTCTTTTTTTCAGTGTGTATTTCTAGCTTCTTTGTCAAAAAGCAGGTGTCCATAGTTGTGTGAACTTATTTATGACTGGGTCTTCAATTCTATTCCATTGATTGAATTATCTGTTTTGTGGCAATACCATGTATTATTATTATTATTTAGCATTGTAATAAACTTGAAATCAGGGATGGTGATACCTCCAGCAATTCTTTTATTACTTAGAATTTTTAGATATTGTGGGTTTTTTGGTGTTGATGTTGTTTCCATATGAAGCTGAAAGTTGTCCTTTCAAGATCTGAGAAGAATTGTGGTTGAATTTTGTTGGGGGTTGTTTAAATCTGTATATTGCTCTTAGTAGAATGGCCATTTTTACTATGTTAATCCTACCAGTCCATGATCATGAGAGATCTTTTCATCTGTGTTATCTTTAATTTTTTTCTCAATGACTTGAAGTTTTTATTATATGTCATTCCCTTGCTTGATGAGAGATATTCCCAAGATATTTTATATTATTTGAGGCTATGGTGAAAATGTGACCTGATTTCTTTCTCAGATCATTTGTCATTTGTATTTAGGAAGGTTACTGATTTTTGTGAATTAATTTTATATCCATCTATTTTGCTGAAAGGATTTATCAGCTGTAGGAGTTTCCAGGTGAAATGTTTAGGGTCACTTATATATACTATCATATCATATGAAAATAAAGACATTTTTTACTTCTGCAGTAATATTTTAATAGTCCTGGCATGGGGTCCTTCCCACCTTAATGGGTTTTGTTTCTGAGTGACAGACACACAGGCAGTCTTTATATTTTAATATGCCTTAAGCAGCCCAAGAGCTGGGCAACTGCCTAATCCCCATGCTTTAGAATCTACCTCCCATTGATAAAACTTATTAATTTCTTTGTTCCATCTTGGCTGCTTTTGACCCAATTGAGCAGCTCCCTCTGGGTCAACGTTTACTTGGCCCCTCTGCATGGAGACTCTGATTCTCCTGCCACTATTTCTCCTCGTACTACTCCTCCTCTTTTTCCTCCTCCTCCTCCTTTTCCTCCTCCTCCTCCTTTTCCTCCTCCTCCCCCTCCTCCTCCTCCTCCTCCTCCTCCTCCTCCTCCTCCTCCTTCTCCTCCTCCTCCTCTTCTTCCTCCTCTTTTTCTTCCTCCTTCTCTTCCCCTTCCTTGAAGTCCCAAGCATGGGAATCCTAAATCCTGCCTCTGACTCTCCTCCTCAGCTATTGTCTGGTGGCATCTTTATTTACCAATCTGGGGGACAGGTTCCCAGAAGCTACATTCATACTCTTGTGCAAAGACTTTTGGGGGAATCCAATTAGCATTATAATACAGGCAGCTACAGACTTCTTCCTTCCCAATTTATATCCCTTTGATCTTCTTCAGTTGTTTTATTGCCCCAGCTTCAATTATTATGGAGTAGATATGGGCTGCTTTATCTTGTCTTGTTTCTGATTTTAAAGATATTTCCTTGAGTTTCTCTCCATTTAAGTTGGTGTTGGCTAAAGGCTTGCTGTAAATTCTTTACTTTGTTCAAGTATATCCCTTGTATCCCCTAATCTCTTCAGGACTTTTATTATGAAAGGATGTTGAGTTTGGTCAAAGGCCCTTTCTGCATCTAATATGGTGATTCTGCTGTTTTTCTCTTCCAGTCTGTTTATATGATAGATTACACTTATTAATTTATGTATGTTGATATTTCACTGCATCTCTGGGATGAAGCCTGCTTCACCATGGTGAATGATCTTTTTGATGTGTTCTTGGCTTTGATTTGCAAGTATTTTATTTAGCAATTTTTCATCTATGTTCATAAGGAAAATAAATGTGTAGTTTTCTTTCTTTGTTAGGTCTATATGTGGTTTGGGTATCAGAATACCTGTGGCCTCATAAAAGAAATTAGGCAATGTTCCTTCTGTTTCTATTTTGTGGAATAAGTTAAGGAGTATGGCATTAAGTCTTCTTTGAAAGTGTGGTAAAATTCAGTACTAAAAGTATTTTGCTCTGGGGATTTTTCCTTGGGAAACTTTTACTGTTTGGGTGAAATGTTCTGTAAATATATCTTAGGTCAATTTGATTTATAACTTTAATTGGCTCCAGAATTTATCCGTTTAACTTTTGTCTGGATGTCTATTTTGTCTATTGGCAAGAGCAAAGTGTTGAAGTCTCCTACTATCAATATTGCATGTCAATATGTGAGTTAAGCAGTTGAAGTGTTTCTTTTAAAACTTGGGTACCCTTCTGCTCAGGGCATGGATATTAAGAAGTATCATCTTGATGGTTTGTTGGGTGCCAAATATAAATGTTTCAACTTTTGGGTTTTGGAAAATTTTTTAATTTTATTTTTCTTGGATAATTTATATATTTACATTTCAAATGTTAGCCCCCTTCCCCCTCTGTCATACTCCCTCTCCCTCCCTCTCTTCTATGAGGATGATCTCACTCCCTCCTACCCATTCAGTCCCACCTCAATGCCTGGTATTCCCATACATTGGGGAAATAATTCACAGTATCAAGGGCTTTTCCTCCTATTGATGCTGGACAATACCATCCTCTGCTACATATGTGACTGGAGTCAAGAGTACCCCATGTGTACTCTTTGGTTGGTGGTTTATTCCCTGGGAGCTCTGGTGGGGTCTGGTTGTTTGATACTGTTGTTCTTCCTATGGTATCGCAAACCTCTTCAGCTCCTTCAGTTTTTTTTCTCTAACTCCTCCACTGGGGTCCCCTTGTTCAGTGAAATGGTTAGCTGCAATCATCCTCATCTGTATCAGTAGAGCTCTGGGAGACCCTCTCAGGGGACACCCGTATCTGGCTCCTGTCAGTAAGCACTTCTTGGCATCAGCAATAGTGGCAGCATATGGCATGGATTCCCAGGTAGGGCAGGCTCTAGATGACCTTTTTTTTCAGTCCCTGTTTTTCCTCCCATGAGTATTTTGTTCTCCCCTGTAAGAAGGAAAAAAGCATCCACATTTTGATCTTCCTTCTTCTTGAGCTTCATACAATCTGTGAATTTTTTTCTTAGGTATTCCAAAACTTGGGCTAATAACCACTTATCAGTGAGTGCATACCATCTGTGTTATTTTGTAACTGGGTTACCACACTGAGAATGATATTTTCTAGGCCCATCCATTTGCCTAAGAATTTCATGTAGTCATTGTTTTTAATAGCTAAGTAGTACTCCACTGTGTAAATATACCACATTTTCTGTATCAATTTTTCTGTTGAAAGAAATCTGGGTTCTTTCAGGCTTCTGGCTATTATAAATAAGGCTGCTATGAACATAGTGAAGTATGTGTCCTTGTTTTATGTTGGAGTATCTTTTGGGTATATGACCAGGAGTTGTATAGCTGGGTTCTTACGTAGTAATATGTCAAATTTTCTGAGGAACGGCCAGACTGATTTCCAGCATGGTTGTACCAGCTTGCAATCACACCAAAAATGGAGGAGTGTTCCTTTTTCTCCACATCCTTGCCAGCATCTACTGTCACCTGAGTTTTAAATCTTAGCCATTCTGACTGGTGTGAGGTGGTAGTTCAGGATTGCTTTAATTGTCATTTCCCTGGTGACTAAGGATGTTCAACATTTCTTTAGGTACTTCTCAGCTGTTCAGTATTCCTCAGTTGAGAATTCTTTCCTTAATTCTGTACCCCATTTTTAAGAGGGTTATTTGATTCGCTGGAGTTTAACTTCTTGAGTTCTTTGTATATAGTAGATACTAGACCACTATCAGATGTAGGGTTGGTGAAGTCCTTTTCCCAATCTGTTGGTTTCTATTTTGTCCTTTTGACAGTGTCCTCGCCTTACAGAGAGTTTGAAATTTTATGAGGCCCTATCTGTCGATTCTTCATCTTAGAGCATAAGCCATTGGTGTTCTGTTCAGGAAAATTTCCCCTGTGCCTATGAATTCAACCCTCTTCCCCACTTTCTCTTCTATTAGTTTCAGTGTATCTGGTTTTATGTGAGGGTCTTTGATCTACTTGGACTTGAGCTTTGTACAAGGAGATAAGAATGGGTCAATTTGCATTCCTCTACATGCTGACCTCCAGTTGAACAAGCACCATTTGTTGAAAATGCTGTCTTTTTTCCTTTGGATAGTTTTAGCTCCTTTGCAGAAGACAAAGTCACCATATGTGTTTGGGTTCATTTCTGGGTCTTCAGTTCTATTCCATTGGTCTACCTTCCAATCTTTGTATCAATTCCATGTAGTTTTTACTACCACTGCTCTGTAATACAGCTTGAGGTCAGGAATGGTGATTCCCCCAGAAGTTCTTTTATTTCTAAGAATAGTTTTCGCTATTCTGTTTTTTTCCTCTTTCCAAATGAATTTGCAAATTGTTCTTTCTAACTCTATGAAGAATTAAGTGGGAATTTTGATGCAGATTGTATTATATCTGTCTATTGCTTTCAGCAAGATGGCCATTTTTACTATATTAATCTTGCCAATCCATGAGCATGGGAGATCATTCCATCTTCTGAGATCTTCAATTTCTTTCTTCAGAAACTTGAAGTTCTTGTCATACAGATCTTTCACTTGCTTGGTTAGAGTCACACCAAGGTATTTTATATTATTTGTGACTATTGTGAAGGGTGTCATTTCCCTAATTTCTTTCTCAGCCTGTTCATCCTTTGAGTAGAGGAAGGTCATTGATTTGTTTCTGTTAATTGTATGTCCAGCCATTTTGCTAAAGTTGTTTTTCAGGTTTAGGAGTTCTCTGGCGGAATTTTTGGGCTCACTTAAATATACTTTCATATCACCTTCAAATAGTGACGTTTTGACTTCTTCCTTTCCAATTTGTATACTGTTGACCTCTTTTTGTTGTCTAATTGTTCTGCCTATGACTTCAAGGACAATATATAATAGGTATGGAGAGAGTAGGCAACCTTGTCTAGTCCCTGAATTGCTTCAAGTTTCTCTCCATTTATTTTGACATTGGCTATTTGTTTGCTGTATATTGCTTTTATTATGTTTAGTTAAGGACCTTGAATTCCTGATCTTTCCAAGACTTTTATCATGAAGGGGTGTTGAATTTTGCTAAATGCTTTCTAAGCATGTAATGAAATAATCATGTGGTTTTATTCTTTGAGTTTGTTTATTAGTGGACTACATTGATGGATTTCTGAATATTCAACCATCCTTGCATCTGTGGGATGAAGCCTACTTGACCATAGTGAATGATCATTTTGATGTGTTCTTGATTTTGGTTTGTGAGTATTTTATTGAGTATTTTTGCACCAATATTCATGAGGAAATTTGGTCTGAAGTTCTCTTCTTTGTAGGGTCTTTTTGTTGTTTAGGTATAAGCATAATTTTGGCTTCCTATTTCTATTTTTGTGGAATAGTTTAAGGAGAATTGGTATTAGGTCTTCCTTGAGGTTCTGATAGAATTTTGCACTAAACCCATCCGGTCCTGGGCTTTTTTTGGTTGTGAGATTTTTTCTTTTTTTTTTTTTTTTTTCCAGAGCTGGGGACCGAACCCAGGGCCTTGCGCTTCCTAGGCAAATGCTCTACCACTGAGCTAAATCCCCAACCCCTGGTTGTGAGATTTTAATAACTGTTTCTATTTCTTTAGGGGTTATCAGACTGTTTAGATGGTTTATCTGATCCTGATTTAACTTTGATAACTGGTATCTATCTTGAAAATTGTTCATTTTCTTCAGATTTTCAAGTTTTGTTGAGTATCTGCTTTTGCAGTAGGATCTGATTTTTTTTTAATTTCCTCCATTTCTTATATCTCCCTTTTCATTTCTGATTTTGTTAATTTGGACACAGTCCAAATTTGTGCAGTCAAGCTGTTAGTGTATGCTCTCTCCAGTTTCTTTTTGGAGGCACTCAGAGCTATGAGTTTTCCTTTTAGCACTGCTTTCATTGTATCCCATAATTTTTTGTATATTGTGCTTTTATTTCATTAATTTCTAAAAAGTCTTTAATTTCTTTATTTCTTCCTTGACCAAGTTGTCATTGAGTAAAGTGTTGTTCAGGTTCTGTGTGTATGTGAGCTTTCTGTTGTTTTTGTTGTTATTGAAGACCAGCCTTACTCCATGGTGATCTGATAAGATGCATGGAATTATTGCAATTTCCTTATATCTATTGAGGCCTGTTTTGTGACCAATTTTATGGTCAATTTTGTAGAAGGTATCATGAGGTGCTGAGAAGAAGGTATATTCTTTTGTTTTATGATGAAACATTCTATAGATGAACCTAATCCATTTGGTTCATAACTTCCGTTAGTTTTACTTTGTCTCTGTTTCCATTATCTGTCCTTTGGTGAGAGTAGGGTGTTGAAGTCTCCTATTATTATTGTGTGTGGTGCAATGTATGCTTTGAGTTTTAGTAAAGTTTCTTTTATGAATGTGAGTACTCTTGCATTTGGAGCATAGATATTCAGAATTAGATTTCATCTTGGTAGATTTTTTTTCTTTGATGAGGATGAACTGTCCTTCCTTATCTTTTTGATAACTTTTGGTGGAAATTCGATTTTATTTGATATTAGAATGACTACTCCGGCTTCTTTCTTGGAACCATTTGCTTGGAAAAAAATTTCCCAGCCTTTTACTCTTAGGTATTGTCTGTCTTTGTCACTGAGGTGTAGGTCCTGTTTTTGAAAGAGAAATATTCATCTCTATCCCCATCTAGCTCATAAATAAGAGAAACTGTGACTACTAGATTTACTTAGTCAGCTTTAGCACAATTACTACAGGGAATTGCCCCTCTTTTCTATCACTGTAATGGTTACTTCCCAGCTGAGCTCCCCAAGTACTTACTGTTTGAGTCTCACTCCAGTTATTTATGCTCCATTAATCTGTCCTGGTGTTTGTGTGTGGGGGGGAGTATTTATATACACACTTTCTTTTGACTTTGCTGATCTGTAATTATTTATTTCCCATGTTTCCTTGGAAGTAGTTAACCCCTTTAGGTTGGACTTTACTTTCTAACATCTGCTGTGCTACTAGTTTTAATATATAGATAAATATATCTATATTTTATATATCTATAATATATAGATATTGTTTAATTTTTTTTATCGTGGAATGCTTTATTTCTCCATCTATGGTGATTAAAAGTTTTGCTATATATAGTAGTCTGAGCTAGCTTTTGAGGTCTCTTAGAGTCTGAATCACATCTGTCCATGCCTGCCAATCCCAGCTTGGCCATGTAACAGACAATATGACATGGTTTCCTGCCCCTGAAACAGAGACATTGGGGCATGGGCCTCCAAAAGTGTTGATGGCTACTGTGGGCAAAAGGCTCTTTTGTATAATAGTGTACATATTTTCATGTACCTTTTTCAAAGAATATCCTCTCTGCCAAGGTTAATATCTCCATGATAATCAAAGACCTCATGAGTCCAAGAGGTGAGAGTGTATCTATGTCTCAGCAAAATGATAGAGTACTGTGTTTGTCAGGACATCCCATAAGGCTGTGGGAAAGAATGCTGAAAACATGAGTTCAAAAATGGATAATTTCTCAATTATGTAAAATGTAATGATGAAATATGAGTTGTTTATGGAGATTCACAAATCTAAAGGAACAGTGGCAGCTGAACTATGACTATCTTCTCAGAAAGAAACTGAAGAAGGAGATAAAGAGATTAGAAAGTGGTGATCACAGGGCAAGATTCCACCCAGCTTTTTTTGTTGTTTATTGTGCTGCTGCTTATTCTTACAAAGGCAGATAGATTCCTGAATTTAAGGTTAGCTTGAGGTAGAGGCAGTTTTGGTTCAGGCTCAGTAAAGGTAGGAATGGTAATTTCAGGACAGGCCCACCCAGCTATTTTATTGTCTGTGCATGTGGTTGCTGTTTATTTTCTTTCTTTCTTTTTCTCTCTCTTTCTTTCTTCCTTCCTTTCTTCCTTTCTGCGAGGGTTTTTTAATTATTATTTTTTCCATTTTGATTAAATTGGGTATTTCTTATTTGCCTTTCAAATGTTATTCCCTTTCCTGGTTTCCTGTCTATCAGCCCCCTAACCTCTCCCCTTCCCCTTCTATATGGTTGTTCCCTTCCCCATTCACCCCCCATTACCACTTCCACAGGTGCCCCAACAAGGCTATTCACTGATACTTATGAAGTTGGAGCCCAGGGTCTGTCCATGTATAGACTGGGTAGTGGTTTAGTCCCTGGAAGCTCTGGTTGGTTGGCATTGTTGTTCTTCTGGGGTCACAAGCCCCTTCAGCTCCTTCAGTCTTTTATCTAATTCTTCCAACGGGTTCCCATTCTCAGTTCAGTGGTTTGCTGCTAGCATTTGCCTCTGTATTTGACATGTTCTGGCTGTGTCTCTCAGGAGAGATCTATATCCGATTCCTGTCAGCATGCACTTCTTAGCTTCATCCATCTTATCTAGTTTTGGTGGCTGTATACATATGGGTAACATATGAGGCAGGCTCTGAAGGGCTGTTTCTGCAGTCTCTACTCCACACTTTGCCTTCCTATCCCCTCCTATGGATATGTTTGTTCCCCTTTTATATATTTGGTTGTGAGCCTAGCCTTTAACGGCCGAGCCATCTCTCCAGCACTTGTTCCCCTTTTAAAGAAGGAGTGAAACATCCACATTTTCGTCATCCTACTTGAGTTTCGTGTGGCCTTGCATCATGGGTAATTCGAGCATTTGGGCTAATATCCACTTATCAGTAAGTGCATACCATGTGTGTTTTCCTGTGATTGGTTAACCTCGCTCACAATGATATTTTCTAGTTCATTCCACTTGCCTATGAATTTCAAGAAGTCATTGTTTTTGATAGCTGAATAGTACTCCATTGTGTAGATGTACCACATTTTCCGTATCCATTCCTCTGTTGAAGGGCATCTGGGTTCTTTCCAGCTTCTGGCTATTAAAATAAAGCTGCTATGAACATAGTGGAGCATATGTCTTTGTTGTATGTTGGAGCATCTTTTGGGTATATGCCCAAGAGATGTATAGCTGGGTCCTCAGATAGTTCAATGTCCAATTTTCTGAGGAACCTCCAGACTGATTTCCAGAATGGTTGTACCAGTCTGCAATCCCACCAACAATGGGGGAGTTTTCCTCTTTCTCCACATCCTTGCCAGCATCTGCTGTCAACTGAGTTTTTGATCTTAGCCATTCTGACTGGTGTGAGGTCGAATCTCAAGGTTGTTTTGATTTGCATTTCCCTTATGACTAAAGATGTTGAACATTTCTTTAGGTGTTTCTTAGCCATTCGGCATTCCTCAGCAGTCAATTCTTTGTTTAGCTCTGAACCCCATTTTTAAATAGGGTTATTTGTCTCCCTGCAGCCTAATTTCTTGAGTTCTTTGTATATTTTAGATATAAGCCCTCTATCAGTTGTAGGATTGGTAAAGATCTTTTCCCAATCTGTTGGTTGATTGTTTGTCCTAACAACAGTGTCCTTTGCCTTACAGAAGCTTTGCAGCTTTATGAGATCCCGTTTGTCGATTCTTGATCTTAGAGCATAAGCCATTGGTGTTCTGATCAAGAAATTTTCTCCAGTGTCCATGTGTTCGAGATGCATCCCCCACATTTTCTTCTATTAGTTTTAGTGTATCTGGTTTTATGTGGAGTTCCTCGACCCACTTGGACTTCAGCTTTGTACAGGGCAATAAGAATGGATCAACTTGCATTCTTCTACATGCTGACCTGCAGTTGAACCAGCAGCACTTGTTAAAAATGCTATCTTTTTTTTTAATTGGATGGTTTAGGCTCCTTTGTCAAAAATCAAGTGACCATAGGTGTGTGGGTTCATTTCTGGGTCTTCAGTTCTATTCCACTGGTCTATCTGCCTGTCTGTGTACCAATACCACAGTGTTTTGTTTTGTTTTGTTTTATCACTAATGCTCTGTAATACTGCTTGAGGTCAGGGATGGTGATTCCCCCAAAAGTCCTTTTATTATTGAGGATAGTTTTAGCTATCCTGGGTTTTTTGTTATTCCAAATGAATTTGCAAATTGTTTTGTCTAACTCTGAAGAATTGGATTGGTATTTTGATCCCCAAATCAATATGCATTGAATCTGTAGATTGCTTTTGGTTAAAATGGCCATTTTTACTGTATTAATCCTGCCAATCCATGAGCATGGGAGATCTTTCCATCTTCTGAGATCTTCAATTTCTTTCTTCAGAGACTTGAAGTTCTTATCATACAGATCTTTCACACTGAGGTATTTTATATTTTTTTATGTTATTTGGGACTATTATGAAGGGTGTTATTTCCCTAATTCCTTTCTCAGCCTGTTTCTCTTTTGTGTAGAGGAAGGCTACTGATTTGTTTGAGTTAATTTTATACCCAAACACTTTGCTGAAGTTGTTTTATCAGGCTTAGTAGTTCTCTGGTGGAACTTTTGAGGTCACTTAAGTATACTATCATATCATCTGCAAATAGTGATATTTTGATTTCTTCCTTTCTAATTTGTATCCCTTTGACCTCCTTTTGTTGTCTGATTGCCCTGGCTAGGACTTCGAGAACCATATTGAATAAGTAGGGAGAGAGTGGGCAGCCTTGTCTAGTCCATGATTTTAGTGGGATTGCTTCAAGTTTCTCTTCATTTAGTTTAATGTTAGATTGCTGTATATGGCTTTTATTATGTTTAGGTATGGGCCTTGAATTTTGTTCTATGTAGTCTGTTGCCCTAGAGTCCCAAACCTGCTATGGCAGCCTCCCGAATGAAGGGATTACACCAGCAAATTCAGAAAACTGAGGTCAAATGGCTCTTTTTCTTTCCTATCCCTGGGCCATCCTTTAAGAGAAGCTGGATTCATTGGGACTTCCTCTAAGTTTCTTTAGGGGATGGGGAGTATCGCATTTGTTGGATATGCCTCTAAATCATAATGGAGATAGAGAAATGTGACTATGTGTCCAGTTGGACACATTATTTTCAAGAATATCTTTGGTAGGCCATTTACTGACAAAAGCTCTGGATACTTTCCAGTGGGGATTTCTCCCCATATCACACATCCCAGCACTTAAATTGCCCCCCTAGATACCAAATAATGTTTTCTATGTATTTCACCTAGAAACTCAAATCTACTTTAGAAAGGAAAATATCAGTAGTCCATGTCAGGACTAGAGCCTGGACCACAGGAGCCAGTTGCCTATCAACCTTCAAATCCTGATGACTACAACCTGGGTAGGTTTTTGGCCTGAATTCATTGTTCCTTCTCCAGGGTCTAATTAAATACAATCAGGTAAAAGCCCAAATTCCTGACCAGGCAATCCAGCTAGAGGAAGAGGATCCAACAGCAGGCAATGACAGCTCCCAGCTCCAATTGTCAGGGGACCCACATGAAGACCAAGCTGTTTAACTGCTACAAATGTATATTGGGCCTAGGTCTAGCCTCTGCTGGGGCTTCCCCTTCTCTGACAAAAAAGGTGGGGAGGAGGTAATGGGGATAAGGACTTGTAAGGGAGGACCTAGAAGGAAAGGATGAACTGGCTGCAATCAGGATGTAAAGTTGATTGATTGATTAATTAATGAAGAAAAAAGCTGAAGCAACCTATATCATTTTCCAAAATAGTTTTCTGTAAACCAGAATTGTTCTTGAAAGATTAAGATTTTAAAATGTAACAAGTCAAAGTGCATTCTGGACTACAGAGTAGATGACTTGTAAACATGTCAAAACCAACCAAACCCACAAAATCATTAGCATAATAATGGCTAGTGGCTGCAATTTTACATGGTCATTTCAAACAAAGGATTTTAAGGTTTGAGATATTTTATTGGTTCTCCCCAGCTGATTTTTCACAGTTTCTGTTACCAAAAGGTCTGGATTCTGTCTTTTCTATACTTGGAATGAAAAAAAAAATTAAACATGAGTTTTTATTGATAGATGTTATATTACAGATATGATCAAGATATGCAGTCACTTGAAGTATATACTAATATATTATATACTTAATAAATAAAGTGTGGTCTTAATGTCTCAGTCTAGCAAGGCCTGACATATTTCAAATTCTGAAATAAGTTTACTTGTTCTTATTATTTATAATTAAATAACATACAAGACTCATTTTGAGCAAGAAATTTTCATTTCTTAATCATGGCTATTCACACAGAATTATTCTGTAATAAATCAAATTACACTTTAGGCTACATAGCAGACCCTGTTTCTAAAACAAGACAAAAATCAAACAGAAAACATAATCTATTAGCATAATAACAGAGGCCCATGGCTGCTAGAAAATATGAGAAGCTTCTATAGAAGGAATCAGCTTGCTCTTTGCTGTACTTAGTTTAAGCACATATCCAAATCATTGCTAGAAGCCCAATGACACCCTCAGACTTTCTTAAAACTTTCTAGAATAGGATACATGTTTTCAAATGCTTCGTAGATCTCAGAACGCTCTTTGGCACCTATAAAAAAAAATCCAAGTGTATATAATCTTTAATAGAAGAACACCACCAACATTTTTCATACTAAAATTTCATTTTACCATGTTCGATTGCTGCCTCTTTTATTTTGGGAAATGGTCCAGCTAAACATCACAGATTGGCCTCAGTACAGACTTATCTGTGTCTGCTTCCCTAGTTCTGGGATTACAAGCATGCCCAGCTTTGTGATGGTTTCAAGTGGACACTTCCTTAGTTGCTTGCAGTAAGTGACATTTCTTTGTAATACAGAAAAGAATTGGAAGAGGGGCACTATTGTCATAGTCTCCCCAAAATACATGCCCTAGGGCAGAGTTCCTTTAGTTTCCCCTCTTTGTGGATCTTGTCTTCAGTCATACAGGGTTCAGTAGAGATATGGATGCAATGTTCTATAAGAGACCTAAGACTGACATCTTCAGCACCTGTGATCAAACTAACTACCATCAGAAATGACTGCTATGGATCCACTAACTTCTAGCTAGTGTCTTGTCTTCAAAATGTACTAGGGTAGGTAGAGTCATCTTAAGAGTTGCCAATTTTAATGCATAGGAAGTAATTAGAGGGAAAATTTTATACCAGTTTTACTCTTGAAGAGTCTTAGGTGTCAGCAGTTGTTAACTATGTATAATATGATGTGAAGTCATCCTGAGCACATAGCCAACCCTATTTCAAAAACAAAGCAAAAAATGAACAAAACCATCAAAATAGCCTGTTATTGTGTGAAAAAAATAAAATACCTGGAGTCATAAGCTCTTTCTTAAGAAATGTGGAGTAAGAATGAAAGAAAGGAGATATGAGAAGGATTGTCTGGCTCAGCTCCAGGCATGAAGATGGAGAAGATTCAGAAAGAGGACTAACCAGAAATCAGGATTACCTATGAACTACAATGCTTTTATTAAAGAAGAAAATAACTGACAGGATTCGGAAGTTCAGCTGCCTCTGCACTGCTAGAGGGGATGTAAAACAGGATTCAGCTCCAAAGTCGGGGTCCCCAAAAGTTAAGGGGTCACTGCACAACCCAGCTGGGGAACCCTCACAAAACCTAATGCAGGTGTTCATGCAGACTGTAATTGCCACGGTAGTCATAGAAACAAAGAGGTGAAGCCAGACTATGTGGCCATCAATGGATAAGACTAGGATTATATACACACAGTCAGAGTATTGCTCAGTCACAAAAAGGACAAACTTTGAACATTTGAGAAAAACAATTTGAGAAAAAAGGGCCAGTTACTCCCCAGCCACCACCCCAGAAAGGGCAGGAGGGGTTCCATGTACAAGAAACATCCAAAAGAGGTAAGGTGAATCCATGAAGACAACAGACACTGGTGGCTGCTGGAGAACATGAAAGACTGTTCGATGACACAGGGATTTACTTGGAGTCATAGGAATGTCTTAGAACTGGAGGTAATGATATAGTCACATTGCAGAAAACTACATGAAATAAATGCCCTCTATAGTCCACTTTCAAAATTAAGTTAACAAACTTAATTTTATTTTTAAAAACCTGCTAGTCAAAAGGAAGTACTTAAATGTCTAAAAGTTTTTTGGCTACTAATAATGACAAAATTGTGTTTATTTGTTGTTAAAGAGTTTGAAATTTGTAGGTCTGCACCCCAAAAGTTGGCAGAATGAAGAAGGTACACTGTGTCTTTGGAGTGGGAAATTCCCCCAGAGTCTCATCAGAGTTTAGAATATTCAAGTTTTCCTTTCCAAGTAGATCAGTTTGGAGTAAATTGAATAGGATGTGGGGTATACAAAAAGTACAAAGCTACTGACAGAGGACTTGCCTCTGGCTTTGTGGAACAGGCTTCTTGCCATCCGAAAATGGCATGTGAGAGGTGAAACAAACTTGCACACTAAACCAGACCCAAAGGCAAGGCATTCTTTTCACAATTCCTTGAGGAACATAAAATCTAGATCTGGCATTTGATCTTTTTCCATAGGACTTTATATAAAATACTGTGCCTAAGAACATCCCCTTCAAACATGAAGAGCATACTACCCAAAGACCCCAGGAAGTAGAAACAATGGGAAGCCATATTTCGTATCATAGAAAAATAATTTCTGTACAGTTTCCTCATTTCATAAATGACAGGGAAGCAAGAAATTGAAGTTACCTACATCATAAAACAGCAGTTAGGAGAGACACAAAACCAGTGTCTTCCTTCCTAAAGGAATTGTAAACACTAGGAGCAATCAAACAAGTGCCATTTGTACTCATGCCCACATGTTAAAACAAGATTTTGTAAAGTTAGTACTAGTTCTAGTGATGAGGATTAGACCGAGAGTCCTTTACATTCTAAGAAGAACCTTCTCCTCTGACTGTGTCCGTGACCTTATCCAACATTTCCTTAATAAAGTATGGACATCAAAGGAAAACTTACTCTCATAGTCCATAATGGTTGATATAAAGCAAGATGGCAAGATAAAAATATACATCAAGTAGTAGTAATTTTAGAAATTGCGATCTGAGAGTGACATCATTTTCTCTCCAGTATAGCAAAAGTTACCTGTTATGGATGAAATGCATAGCATTCCTTGAAGGAAAAGCACACACATAACTTGATATCGTATGCCGTGGAACAGTAACCTGAGAACTTACCTGTCAGTACAACCTTTCCAGATGCAAAGATGAGCAGCACAACCTGCGGTTTCACCATCTTATAAATAAGGCCAGGGAACAGTTCAGGCTCATAACTGCTGAGACACACAAAGTGATAAATCCACTGCTTTTCTAGAACATTTCAAGGTCCCACATGTTAAACCTTACCTCACAGTTGTAGACAAGTACCATTTTACTAAAAGCCTCTCTCAGCAAGAGTAGTGCTTGAGTGTAAACTTTGTTTCTATGCTAGGATTAAACCCTGAACCCCACACATTGTGGGCATGTGCTATGACACTGGGCTACACCCTTGACCCTAACTATAGACACTTAAGACATCCAAAAACAGAGCTTTTAGTTGATTGGGGATTGGTGGCTCATGTCTGTAAATCCCAGCAATCATGAGACCAAGAGAGAATTGAGAGTTAAAGACAAGTCTGGACTACATAATAAAACTGCCTCAAACATCATTACATTTTATTGGTTTCTTAAGCAGGGTCTCCCTGTAAGTTTCTAAGACTAGTTCAACACTTGCTACACATAACTCAGGCCGGCCTTGAGCTTGTGGTCTTCTGCCTCATCTTCCTGAGTTCTAGAATTTCAGGCATATGCCACCATGACCAGCTTAAGAGCTAACTTTTGGTTAATGTTTCTCACATTTGTAAGCTACCCTAGATGATCAAAAATCGAGATTAACTTCATTATCAGATTTGGTACTTGAATATCTTGTTAAACACTCTCTGCTTGTTACACTGAGCTAAAGCTTGCCAGTAACACTATACAAAATGTTTTTCTGATTTTCTGAGTTCCCAATAACACACACATTTTATATGCATTTATAAACAACATGTAGAAGAATGCAGATCGATCCATGATTATCACCCTGTACAAAGCTTAAATCCAAGTGGATCAAGGACCTCCACTTCAAACCACATACACTCAAACTAATAGAAGAAAATGTGGGGAAGCTTTTCGAACACATAGGCACTGGAGAAAATTTCCTGAAAAAAAACACCAATGGCTTATGCTCTAAGATCAAGAATCGACAAATGGGATCTCATAAAACTGCAAAGCTTCTGTAAGGCAAAGGACACTGTGGTTAGGACAAAACGGCAACCAACAGATTGGGAAAAGATCTTTACCAATCCTACAACTGATAGAGGGCTTATATCTAAAATATACAAAGAACTCCAGAAGTTAGACGGCAGGGAGACAAATAACCCTATTAAAAATGGGGTTCAAAGCTAAACAAAGAATTCACAGCTGAGAAATGCCGAATGGCTGAGAAACACCTAAAGAAATGTTCAACATCTTTAGTCATAAGGGAAATCCAAATCAAAACAACCCTGAGATTTCACCTCACACCAGTGAGAATGGCTAAAATAAAAAACTCAGGTGACAGCAAATGCTGGTGAGGATGTGGAGAAAGAGGAACACTCCTCCATTGTTGGTGGGATTGCAGACTGGTACAACCATTCTGGAAATCAGTCTGGAGTTTCCTCAGAAAATTGGATATTGAACTACCTGAGGAGCCAGCTATACCTCTCTTGGGCATATACCCAAAAGAAGACACGTGCTCCACTATGTTCATCGCAGCCTTATTTATAATAGCCAGAAGCTTAAAAAGAACCCAGATGCCCTTCAACAGAGGAATGGATACAGAAAATGTGTACATCTACACAATGGAATATTACTCAGCTATCAAAAACAATGACTTTATGAAATTCATAGGCAAATGGATGGAACTGGAAAATATCATCCTGAGTGAGGTAACCCAATCACAGGAAAACACACATGGTATGCACTCATTGATAAGTGGCTATTAGCTCAAATGCTTGAATTACCCTAGATGCACAGAACACATGAAACTCAAGTCAGATGATCAAAATGTGAATGCTTCACTCCTTCTTTAAAAGGGGAACAAGAATACCCTTGGCAGGGAATAGGGAGGCAGAGATTAAAACAGAGGCAGAAGGAACACCCATTCAGAGCCTGCCCCACATGTGGCCCATACATATACAGCCACCCAATTAGACAAGATGGATGAAGCAAAGAAGTGCAGGCTGACAGGAACTGGATGTAGATCTCTCCTGAGAGACAAAGCCAGAATACAGCAAATACATAGGCGAATGCCAGCAGCAAACCACTGAACTGAGAACGGGACCCTGTTGAAGGAATCAGAGAAAGACTGGAAGAGCTTGAAGGGGCTTGAGACCCCATATGAACAACAATGCCAACCAACCAGAGCTTCCAGGGACTAAGCCACTACCCAAAGACTATACATGGACTGACCCTGGACTCTAACCTCATAGATAGCAATGAATATCCTAGTAAGATCACCAGTGGAAGGGGAAGCCCTGGGTCCTGCTAAGACTGAACCCTCAGTAAACATGATTGTTGGGGGGAGGGCGGTAATGGGGGGAGGGGAACACCCATATAGAAGGGGAGGTGAAGGGGTTAGGGGGATGTAGGCCCGGAAACCGGGAAAGGGAATAACATTCGAAATGTAAATAAGAAATACTCGTTAATAAAAAAAAAAAAAAACAGGAACAAAAAGAAAATAAATAAACTGCTAAATATTTTTAACAACAAAAGAGGACCACAGGTACTTGTCTGCTATACAAAGGAACCAGATTACATTATACCAAACATGTTAAGTTCACAATTTGTCCCTTTAAGTAGTAAATCACAAAGATTTACTAGAAACATATGCTAGATCTTTGTGGAGCAAAGGATAGGGTTTAAAAACTGTGTTTCCCAGAGCTTCCAGGGACTAAGCCACTACCCAAAGACTATACACGGACTGACCCTGGACTCCAACTGCATACGTAGCAAAGAATAGCCTAATAAGAGCACCAGTGGAAGGGGAAGCCCTTGGTCCTGCCAAGACTGAACCCCCAGTGATAGTGATTGTTGGCGGTAAAGAGGAGGATGGGAAGGGAACACCCATAGAGAAGGGGAGGTGGAGGGTTAGGGGGATGTTGGCCCAGAAACCGGGAAGGGGAATAACAATCGAAATGTAAATAAGAAATACTCAAGTTAATAAAGATGAAAAAAATTTAAAAAATAAAAACTGTGTTTCCACAGTCTGTCCCAGAGAAGGGCATAGAGTCATAAAAGTAGTTGATATGTTGGTTCCAGAGAGTAATACAAAAATACAATTGTTCTCAAAGTAGTGGCTCATGGAGAACAGGTATAAGGAAAGTTAGACATCTGAAAAGTGGTACACTAAGAACTGCCTGACTCTCTGTGTGTGTATAGAGGATGAACAAGACTACACTGATAACACCCACAGCTCTTCAACCACTAAAACTGTAGAAGCCCTTGCTGGAGACAGAAAGGGGATTGGCCTAAGAGTAGGAAGGTCACTTCCCAAACCATGACAGGCATGACAAACTCCTGAATAGAGATGCATTCCTTACTCTGTGTCAGTGTAATAAAGAGAGCTAACACAGAGAAAGGACAAAAGTCACAGACCACCCAAGAGAAGCTGAACTTCACATCTCTGTCGATTTCTTGACCAATTCACCCTTGAATCGTCTTACATCATCACCTCTCCAGAAGAACTTTTCTAACTCTCTAGATCCACAGAAACACAAAGCACCCTGTTCAGAGTCCCATAGCACAGAGAATTGTCTCAGCTCCATAGTGCCTACCACAGTTCAAGACTAACAGTGACAGTTTGTCTTTATTTTTGTCAGCAAATTCCATGTGGGCAAAGGACGAAGACTGCATAGGTGGCCAGTAGCACCTTATCAGCTACCACACAATACTAGCCTGGATTTTAGACCTTCAACAAGTATTTATTAGCATAGTTTTTTTAGTTTAAAACTAAGGTGGAAATGCTCATAGAAAGCTATAAAGATGATTGTAATATAGATTGATAGAGAAGGTAGCAAGGGGGAGACTATGGTGGTAATGCAGCTCAGCCGTAGAGCACTTGCCTAAGAGAGAGGAGGCACTGGCTTTAACAGCCTAGACATGGTAGTACATGCTTATAATCCTAATACTCAGGAGGCTGAGACAAGAGAATCACTATAGTGTGAGACCAACCTGTGTTACCTTATTTCAAAATTAGATGTTGAAATGCAAATTTTCAGGCCCTAAATTACACTTGACCTGATCATGACTAATGGGTGCCATGCTTCCCATAAGCTCTGGCCATTGAGAAAAAGAGCTAAGAAGAAATCTCTTTCTCTGCAAAGAAAAAAATTTCAAGACTCCCAACATGAAGAATACAGCCATACTAGTGTTGATATCTATATCCTGTGGACAAAGGCCTGACAGAGTGCTTTTGAGGGAGGCCAGAGTGAGACTGGAAACAGACAGTCTCTGGAAGACAAAGTACACCTTTCCAACCAGACACAGCAAAAATGACTGGGTCTATAAACCTGGCTGGTTGGGAATACAAGGTGGGTCTGGGCTGCTTCCAAAAAGGATAAGCCAGGCAGCTAACTCTGTTTTTGCTCTTCCAGCAGTTTTGTTTTACAGAAAGTGAAAACTGTGACAGGTAACTGTCATTATCAACTGAGATCCCTCTGCATATTATTGAGAAAGGGAAGAAAGAAGGAAGATGAATGGCACATAGCATGTCGAGCCCCAAGTAGCCTAAGAGGAGAACCAAGAGTCTACACCTCAGCCATGCTTTGAGTTGAGGTAGAGCTCATTGGTGTGTTCTAAGAATGGAGTTGGAGACCTGTAGCTCAAGATTCTTGACAATAAATGGCAGTGTTCACATATTTTAAAATGGAGTATGTACTAAGTCTGTAAATTACCCCCGAGCTGAAAAAGAAAACACACCTAGAGATGATATATATTGTATGAGGAAGGGATGAAGCTGTCCACGAAACTCAGACTTTTGAAATAAATAATAACAGACAGCATAGTTACTCAATAAGCAGATTGTATGGAAGAGGAAAAGAAAATAATTAGGAGGAGGGAGAATGCATTGTCCAAGCTAGATCTAGGAATGAACCATAATTTGACAGTTAAGAAAAGTCAAGACACTTTAAACTTCTCTTGGGAATGGATCTGCAAGGAAAACTAACAAAGCCCCTTCCCACTGTCTTACCCACACTGTTGAACAGACTTACTGTTTACCCAAAGAAGGAAGAAGGGTGGAATGAGCCTGAACTGATCAAGAGAATGTAAAAGCATCTGCTATCATACGTTGGGTTAGGAGCTTTGACTCCAATGTGTATTCAAGGGACATTGTGATCCCTGAAGCCTGAGCTGCCCTCTCTGAGGGCTGAGCTGAGGACGGGGAGCCACCCTGGCTATGGAGATTAGGATTAAAGAAGCCAGGAGGCTACAAGGCTCCCTTAGGACAGGAATACTATAAATAGAGCATTACTGTGGCCTTTACAACTACACAAAGATGCCCCTTCCAAATAGGGTCAGACTCAGAGTCTGTGCCTTAGCTCTCTCTGTCTTCCTGCCACGCTCCAGCTAACAGCCTCAGCCCTTCACTTCTTCCACTACCATCTCCAAAGCTACTTGGGCCTATTTTTATAAATTAATGCACCTGAACATAGAAAGCTCCAGGACAGTTCATATTTATCAAAGGAAAAATTCAACAAAATGAACTTTAAATTCTGAATATTTATGTCCCAAATGTAAGGGTAACTACATTCATAAAAGAATCCTTACTAAAGTTTGAAGCACACATTGCCCTCACACAATAATAGTGGGAGACTTCAACACCCTACTCTCTTGAATGGATAGATCATAGAAGCAGAAACTAAGGAAAAACACAGAGAAACTAATAGTTATGAACCAAATGGATCTATCAGATATCTATAGAACATTTCATCCTAAAACAAAAGAATATACCTTCTCCAAAAATGGAGAAATAGGTCACAGAACAGGGCTCTCAATAGATACAAGAATATTGAAATAATCCATGCATCCTATCAGATCACCACAGACTAAGACTGGTCTTCAGTAACAAAAAAACAGAAAGCCCACATGCACATGGAAGCTTAAAAATGACTTACTCAATAACAACTTGGTCAAGGAAGAAATAAAGAAATAAATCAAAGACTTTTTAGAAATTAATGAAAATGAAGGAACAACATACTCAAACATACAGGATACAATGAAATTGGTGCTAAGAGGAAAATTCATAGCTCTGAGTGCCCCCAAAAAGAAACTGGAATGAACATATACTAACAGCTTGAAAGTACAACTAAAAGCACTATAACAAAAAGAAGCAAATACACCCAAGAGTAGTAGATGGCAGGAAATATACTCAGAGTTGAAATCAACCAAGTAGAAATAAAAAGAACTATACAAAGAATCAACAAAACCAGAAACTTGTTTTTTGAAAAAAATCAACAAGATAGATAAACCCTTAGCCAAAATAACTAGAGGGCACAGAGACAGTCTCCAAATTAACAAAATCAGAAATGAAAAGAGAGATATAACAGAAGCCGAGGAAATTCAAAAAATTATCAGATCCTACTACAAAAGCCTATATTCAACAAAACTGGAAAATCTGGATGAAATGGACAATGTTCTAGACAGATACCAGGTACCAAAGTTAAATCAGGATGAGATAAACTATATAAGCAGTCGCATAACTCCTAAAGAAATAGAAGCAGTTATTAAAAGTCTTCCTACAAAAAACAAACAAGTAAAACAAAAAACGAAAAAAGAAAGCCCAGAATCAGATGGGTTTAGTGTAGAATTCTATCAAAGAAGACCTAATACTAATACAGTCCAAACTATTCCACAAAATAGAAACAGAAGGAACACTACCCAATTCCTTCTATGAAGCCACAATTACAGTTATACATAAACCACACAAAGACCCAACAAAGAAAGAGAATTCAGACCAATTTCCCTTATAAATATCAACACAAAAATACTCAATAAAGTTCTTGCAAGCCAAATCCAAGAGTACATCAAAATGATCATTCATCATGATCAAGTAAGCTTCATCCCAGGGATGCAGAGATGGTTTAATATATGGAAATTAATCAACATAACCCACTATGTAAAATCTCAAAAAAAAAAAAAACCCACATGATCATCATGATCATCTCAGTAGATGCTGAGAAAGCATTTGACAAAATTCAACACTCCTTCATGTTAAAAGTCTTAGAAAAATGAGCAATTCAAGGCCCATACCTAAACATAGTAAAAGCCATATACAGCAATCCAGTAGACAACATCAAACTAAATGGAGAGACACTTGAAGCAATCCCATTAAAATCAGGGACTAGAGAAGGCTGCCCACTCTCTCCCTATCTACTTAATATAGTATTGTGGAGTCCTAGCCAGAGCAATTAGACAAAAAGGAGGTCACAGGGATACAAATTGGAATGGAAGAAGTCAAAATATCACTATTTGTAGATGATATGATAGTATACTTGAATGACCCCAAAAATTCCTTAAGAGAACTTCTAAACCTGAAAAACAACTTGAGCAAAGTAGCTGGATATAAAATTAACTCAAACACACCAGTAGCCTTCTTCTACTCAAAGGATAAACAGGCTGAGAAAGAAATTAGTGAAACAACACCCTTCATGAGAGTCACAAATAATATAAAATGCATTGGTGTGAGATTCTAACCAAACAAGTGAAAGATCTGCACAAGAACTTCAAGTCTCTGAAGAAAGAAATCGAAGATCTCAGAAGATGGAAAGTTCTCCCATGCTCATGGATTGTCAGGATTGATACTGTTTTTTGTTTGTTTGTTTGTTTGTTTGTTTGTTTTTTAAAAACAGAAAATGCTTCATTTCTAGCATTTCAACATTTTAAAGAAAAAGGCATTGAAACTAGTTGAATTTCATCTTTGTGTTCATATATTTCCTCAAAGAGAGGCAAACAATAAGAAACTAGAGGAGCATCAGAGCTTTGATGTAAAACACTTTAGGCATGTCTTTGGTTCAATTGAAGCAGGATTGATACTGTTAAAATGGTCATCTTGCCAAAAGCAATCTACAGATTCAATGCAATCCCCATCAACATTCCAAGTTAATTGTTCATAGAGTTAGAACGAGCCAATTGCAAATTTCTTTGGAATAACAAAAAACCTAGGATAGCGAAAAGTATCCTCAACAATAAAAGGACTTCTGGGGGAATCACCATCCCTGACCTAAAGGTATATAACAGAGTAATAGTGATGAAAAACAGTATAATATTGGTACAGAGACAAGAAGATAGATCAATGAAATAGAATTGAACCCACACACCTATGGTCACTTGATCTTTCCAAAGGAGCTAAAACCATCCAGTGGATAAAAGAGAATTTTCGACAAATTTCGACAAATGGTGCATGTAGAAGAAATCAAATTCATCCATTCTTATTGCCCTGTACAAAGGTCAAGTTCAAGTGGATCAAGGACCTCTACATAAACGAGATACACTCAAACTAATAGAAGAAAAAGTGGGGAAGAACCTCAAACACATGCACACTGGAGAAAATTTCATGAACAGAACACCAATGGCTTATGCTCTAAGATCAACAATTAACAACTGGGACCTCATAAAATTGCAAGAATTCTGTAAGGCAAAGGACACTGTCATTAAGACAAAATGGCAACCAACATATTGGGAAAAGATCTGTACCAATCCTACATCTGATGCCTAATATCCAATATATACAAAGAACTCAAGAAGTTAGACTCCAGAGAATCAAATAACCCTATTAAAAATGGGGTACAGAGCTAAACAAAGAATTCTCAATTGAGGAATATCGAATGGCTGAGAAGTACCTAAAGAAATGTTCAATATCCTTAGTCATCAGGGAATCACAAGATTCCCTAAGATTTTACCTCACAGTAGTCAGAATGGCTAAAATAAAAAAGTCAGTTCACAACAGATGCTGGTGATGCTGTGGAAAAAGAGGAACACTCCTCCATTGCTGGTGGCATTGCAAGCTTTAGGATCCACTTTAGGAATCAGTCTGGTCGTTCCTCAGAAAATTGGACATAGTAGTATCTGAGAACCCAGCTATACCAGTCCTGAGCATGTACCCAAAAGATGCTCCAATATATAACAAGGACACGCTCTATGTTCATCGCACATTTATTTATAATAGCCAGAAGCTGGAAAGAACCCAGATGTCCCTCAACATAGGAATGGATACAGAAAATGTGGTACCTTTACACAATTGAGTACTACCCAGCTATTAAAAACAATGACTTCATAAAATTCATAGATAAATGAACTAGAAAATATCCTGAGTGAGGGAATCCAATCACAAAAACAAACAAACAAACCCCACATGGCATGCACTCATTGATAAGTGGATATTAGCCCAAAAGCTCCAATTACCCAAGATACAATGCACAGGCCAAATGAAGTTCAAGAAGGACAACCAAAGTGGGAATGCTTCAGTCCTTCTTAGAAGGGGGAACAAAAATATTCATAGGAGGAAATACAGAGACAAAATTTGGAACAGAGACAAAGTTTGGAGCAGAGACTGAAGAAAAGGCCATCCAGAGACTGCCCCACCTTGGGATACATCCCATATGCATATAGCTACCACACTCTGACAATATTTGTGATGCCAAGAAGTGCATGCTGACAGGAGCCTGATATAGCTGTCTCCTGAGAGGCTCTGCCAGATCATGTCAAATACAATGGCAGACTGTATAAACCAACCACTGAACCGAGAACAGGGTCCCCATTAGAGGAGTTAGAGAAAGAATTGAAGGAGCTGAAGGGATTTGCAACCCCATAAGAACAACAATACCAACCAACCAGAGCTGTCAGGGACTAAACCACCATCCAAAGAGTACACATGGACTTACCCATGGCTCCAGCTCCATACATAGCAGAGATGGCCTTGTTTGGCACCAGTGGGAGGAAAAGCCCTTGGTTCTGTCAAGGCTCAACCTCCCAGTGTAAGGGAATGTCAGGGTGGAGAGGGAGGAAGGGGTGGATGAATACCCATTCATCCATTCTATGAGGGAACACCCTCATAGAAGAGGGTGTTTAGGTGGGATAGGGAGTTTATGGATAGGAAACTGGGAAAGGGGATAACATTTGAAATGTGAATAAAAAATATCCAATAAAAAATTAAAAGAAGTAAAGCATGTGCTAAAACATGTGCGCACATGCACACACACACACACGCACACACAAATGTTAGTTGTATTCATGATCTTCAAAATCAGAATAATGAAAGCATATTAAAAAAAAGTCTAGTCTCCCCAATTGCTGATTTTCTCTTTTCTAAGTTTCAAGGCTATACCCATAAAAAAAAGAAAAGAAAAGAAAAAGAAAAATAGAAAAAGAAAGAAAGAAAGAAAAGAAAAAGAAAAATAGAAAAAAAAGAAAGAAAGAAAAGAAAAGAAAAGAAAAGAAAAGAAAGGAAAAGAGAAGAGAAGAGAAGAGAAGAGAAGAGAAGAGAAGAGAAGAGAAGAGAAGAGAAGAGAAGAGAAGAGAAGGAAGTTCCAGGTCAGAAGCACCAGAGTCAGTTATGAACTTTGCAGGACTGCAAGCTGACTCTCTACTGGTGAGGCTGTCCAATCAAAGCTGTGAGCTAAAGTTTTGCTAGTGATAACTATGCAGTTTTTCTGTGAAAAACACTATTTCAAAACACTGGCTTCATATAGTAACTTTTGATAACTTGGGCACAGCATCTTGATTCATTCAGATACCCTGCCTCTACCTGTAAAGCATTTTTTGGTAAATGGTCATTTTCTCTGAAAGCTATTTTATATTATCAGCATGAATTTTCTAACTGCTATAACCTAGTAAGTACAACATTAAGCTTGATACCATCATACCTACTGAACTGCCGATGGGTTAGTGCCAAAATCTCCAGCCTGATGGGAAATTTCACATCACAGCTTGCAACCATGTTCTGAATTTTAAAATTGAAGAATCTGACGGGGAACCCCAGCTTCTGCACCACGCGAGCATACTTTCTTGCTGCCAGCCGAGACTCGTCTTCACTGGGGAGATGCAAGCATGATTAAAGGCATTCATATTGTTTTTGAGGTAATCTGGCTCTGCAGCCCAGGCCAGTGGGAACTTGTACCTTCCTGCTTCAGCCTCCCTTGCCTGAAACTACTGGCAGTCATCACCACACCTACTTGACCAATGGCATCTTAGACAGC
This sequence comes from Rattus rattus, assembly GCF_011064425.1. NCBI lineage: Eukaryota > Metazoa > Chordata > Mammalia > Rodentia > Muridae > Rattus > Rattus rattus. Next base: position 33,783,893 of record NC_046158.1, read on the forward strand.
TTGTCTCCTCTACTATTTGTGTTACACTTGCAGCCTATGCTCAGCTTCTAATGCACCTACAACTCTGTAAACTGGGATGGGGCTCAGTGACTTAACTAGCCTAATGTGTACAAGACTCTGGGTTTGGTCCCCAGAATTACAAAAATAAGATAAAGGAGAGGCTCCATGAGAGGGACCTCCCTCCAATGCTTGTGCCTGTGAGGTCTTGTCAAAGGTCTGATTCAGTGCACAATGAACTGTTGGGCTGAACCAACCACCAAAACCCTTGATTGGTCATCTCTCCTCTAGAAGGCACTTTTTCTTTTACTTGTCTTAAATGTTACTTGGAAAATTAACTACTGTGCCATTTCTTAAAGTGTGTCCACAGTCCTAAAATCTTGTTAGAGGAGCCATGACCCAGGTTTGCCTTCTGTCAAACACACAGTCTTGTCTGAGGCCCAACGAACCGCTGTCCACAGCCTCCCAAATGCTTCTGTTCCTCACCACAGCCTGAGAATGGCCCTGGTCTAAATGTGTGGAGCATTTATATAGGAACAAAAATAAGTACAAAGAACGCTTAGAGAACAACACACGGAAGACAGACATGCGCCAGGTAAGTGGGATAGACTTCCATCTTTACCAGACAGATGGCCAAGGACAAATTTTAATTGCTTAAAACTTGACCAAGTTTTCTCAGATTTCTCACCCAACTGCTATAAAACATACTCCATGAGCAGCAGTGGCTGCTAGACAGGAGCCACACCTAATGAGTAAGTTATGGGAACACAGCTGTCTTGTGGGACATATCCCATCTTTAAATTGTAAATGAGCAGCTTCTAAAAGAAAAGCCAGTGTGACTCCGCTTGCCTGGACAAAGGGAGACGTTGGAGTCTTTAAATCCCTTACTGTCTTCTTCTGGGAACTCTGTTATATGTGCTTTACTTCAATTATCCCCGTTTTCCTCTTCCCAATTCTAACTCCTGACACTGCTATGTCCTGTGGAGAGATTATCTTGTGTCTTGTATGGTTTTCAATGTCAATTAAAAAGCTTACAACCTCTGTCTTAGGCAGGAAATAAGAGGTGAGACATCAGGAGGAGAAAGAATTCTAGGAGGGAAAGGAGGAGCGAAAAGAAGTGAGGACACAGACTATGGTACCTGAGCATAGGTGATTAGCCATGTGGCAAAATATACGTTAAAATAAATGGGCATCTAAAGTTATGATTTAGTCAGAGTAGGGCATAGCTATGTGGCCCAGGTATTTGTAAGTATAATTTGAGTCTTATTTCTAGGAACATGGGGCTGAGAGGCAGAACTGGAGCCTAACTTCAACAGTGTCCCAGGTTAGCCATGGAATAAGGACATTTTATAAAGGAAGGCTTACTTCACTGAAAATTTCACAAACAAGTTCCTATTTTACCACAGCTCAAAGTCTGTACATATATTCATTGCACAAACATTAGAAAATAGATTAAAAATTCTAAAGTCTCTGGTCAGATCAGATCTTTGGATGTGATCCCTTTTAAAACTTAAGTTTTACCTTCTGCACATAGCCCTAAGTAAATATGTATTCTTCATCTTTATTATAGGAAAATAGATTTGTATAGAATTTGGACAATTATGCTGCTGTCTCTTGAACTTTCAACTCCATATTAATAGACAGTGAAAAATATATTGCTCCTAGTATGAATTTTCACACAAATACTATGCTTCTTTTCTTACATAATGAGTTGCCTATAGGGTAGGAGTGGAAACTTCATCTTCATACCTTTTGGCTCCTGTACAGACCACTTTCCCAGAGCTAAATATAAGAGCTGTGGTCCTTGGCTCTCGGATCCTCATTATGACTGCAGCAAACCTCTGCAAACCAAAGCCAATGGGAGATTAGTCTCTCCTGGAAGTTACTACTAGCACAGTTGGAAAGTGTGGCTTTATATATGAACATCTTGAGAAAACTAAAACTAGATGGAAAAAAAAACAGATAATGTTTAGGTCTGTTTTCAACACATTAACAAGAATTATAATTGTTATTTCACAGTCATTCTTAATGTGACAGTGCCTATCCAATTTCTCTCATTTAGTATAACAAGAGTAACTTGAGTTAATTGTTGCCCTTATTTAGTACACAAGAAATTAAGTAACCTCCAATGTTATCAGAACTTGGTAAGGATAGGGTGCAAAACTACAACTAGTAAGATTTATGCTGACATACTTCCTTCTTCTCTTACAGAATCCCTGTTTTAAAAGAAAGAGTAAAGATGGGGAGCTGAGGATACGGCTCTGTTGGCAGAGTAATTCTGAACACACATGATGCCCTGAGTTTCATTGCCCAGATGCAAATAATCCAGGTTTGGTGGTGCAGACTTGGATTCCCAGCACCCTGAATATGAAACATGGAAAGAGAAAATTCAAGATCATCCTTGGCAGCATAAAAAAAATTTGAGGCAAGTTTGAAATACATGAGATCTCATCTCAGTACAAAAAATTGTACAAGTTCAATGTGGTGGGACATGCCTATAAGTCTAGCACTTGGGAGACTGGGGTAGAAGGATTCCAAGTTCAAGAACAGCCTAAATCACAGGGCTAAATCCTACTTCAAGACAAAACAAACCCACCATAGAAAATAGAAGTATGCTATCATGTATGTTATTGCCAAGATTCTATACTGTACCAAAGTAATTGAAATACAGAACACAGTATACATAATGACAGACATACTTAAAATTAAAAGAAAACCTGTTTCATCATGTTCCAGTCTTCCCAATCCATTTCCATGTGCAATGTGTGCTCCTGGGCCTGCTCTTCAGTAAACCTTTCAAGGACAGACTCGAGACCAGTCAGCCTATCACATTGATGTGGCACTAAATAACCTCTTACTGGTCCTACATTCTCTTCTCCAACTTTCCTTTACCCAGTAGGCCAGTAACAGCATTGGAGTGGGTCCCATGCAAGACAACTCCAGCTATTCCAAAAGATAAAAGATGACTTCAAGCTCTGACAAGCAATTGCAATTTGAACTGTCAACACACACACACACACACACACATATACATACACACACACACATACATACACACACACACACACACACACACACACACACACACACACACATATATATACACACACACACACATACACACACACACACACACACACACACACACACACACACACACACAAATCCCTCAGTCACCAACCAGGGAGTTGATAAGTCCTGTTAGTGTTGTTCATGTGCATACTAAAATATATCACTTTTCCTGGTATTCATTAAAATAAGAGAGAGGGACAAAGGGAGGGAGGGAGGGAGGGAGGAAGGGAGAGGTGGGGAGGAGGAAAAGGAAAAGGTAGAGAAAGGGGAGGGGTGAGTAAGGGATGAAGAGTGAAAAATGTACATACCCTCTTCTATGTGACCCAGGCAAACAGCCTTCTGCTGCTGCCTCTCCAGTGCTGGAATTATAAGTGCAGATGACCAATTTTGTTTTGCGAGACTGGGTCTCACTATGTCACACTGGCTGGCTTTTTGACTCTTTTTGTAGACCTGGCTGGCCTTGAACTCACAGATACATACATGCCTACTTCAGCCTCCCAAGTACTGGTATTATAAGGTGTGCACCACCATGCCCAGAAGAGTTATTTCCACCTGTACTTGAGCCAGAGATATACGACATAAAAGGGGAAGCTATACTGTATCTGGATAATAAGTAGCCCTAAATTCCAATGTCAGCAAAAGCAAATGCTTATCTATAAAGACTTAATGCATGTCATCTCTTCTTCTATTGAAATTCTTTGTCAAAATATTGCTTATTGCATTCCTAGTACAGGACTTGGCTTCAAATCCTGTCTTTTTCTACAAGGTACAGGCCCTAAGAAATTATTAAATGTTGATGTAGCTAACAAATCCACATTCTGTATGCAAACAAGCCAATGAAAAAGAGTGCCTACCCTTGTTGAGACACAAGGAACAGATTTTACTAAACAGCAGTCAGTGGGCACAGGCAGGGAGGTTCCTATGAGTTGGAGGCCAGCTTGGTTAGACAGTGAGAAAAACTTTAGGTAGAGAATCACAGAATTATCCTCCAGTAAATAGAAGCTTGAACCTTAGAATGAGTTTACTTTTGGTATAAGCAAAACTGTAACTGGGAAAGCAGATATGTCAGCTAAGTGGGCCAGCATTTAGAAAAATAGGATTTCTGACCAGGCAGGGTTACACAGACCTGTAGGTCCTGGGAGAAGAGACAGGAGGATTCGAAGATCAAGCCAAGTCTTTATTACATATCAAGACATTGTCAAAAATGTTAAAAATTCTTGTAGAGGCTTGATGCCCCTGCATAGGGGAATGCTAGGGTAGTGAGGTGGGAGTGGGTTGGGAGAGCACCCTCATAGAAGCAGGGGAGATAGGTTAGAGGGATTGCACAGGAGAAGCTAGGAAGGGGAATAACATTTGAACGGTAAATAAGATAACCAATTAAAAGAAAAGAAAAAAATTCCACAGATGTCATGGCAGTTACAGAGAGTTAGTGCTCCACCAGGAACAGTGCCCAGACCCAGTGTTAGGATCCCTGAGTTACTGCTTTAACCGGTGTGGAGAATGCTTTTTTCTTAACTTCAACATAAAAAAAATTAAAGACTTAAACTTCTGAATAGCAAAACTTTTCACTAAGAATTTATTTTTAAAAAATTAAGCATTGTCAAAGTCATACAAGAAAAATAACTGAAGGAAAAAATAATGCCAAAATCATACAATGGAAACGACCTAAGGGAAAATGAATGATCAAAGGAACACCAAGGAATCTTACCTTTGGATTATATTCTGTGTTTTTGGCATTCAAAGCTATTTTTCTCAGATCCAATTTACAGGCCAGATTTGCAGTGGAAACTACATTCCTGAGCAAAGAAGTCAACGCAGAAAATCATATAGGTGTAGTTTCAATACCAACTTCTTAACTTATTTCATAGACTCTGCCTGAGCAACTTGCTAGGCAAATGGATGGAAAATATCATCTTGAGTGAGGTAACCCAGTCCCCAAAAAACAAAACCACAAACAAAAAACAAACAAAACATGGTATGCGCTCACTGACAAGTGGATATTAGTTCAAAAGCTCAAATTATCCAAGATATAATCCACAGACCACATGAAGCTCAAGAAGAAGCATGACCAAAGTGCCCATGCTTCAATCCTTCTTAAAAGGGGAACAAAAGTATTCATAGGAGGGGATATGGAGACATACTTTGGAGCAGTGACTGAAGGAATGGCCATTCAGAGCCTGCACCATCTGGAGATTCAGCCCATATACATGCAGCCACCAAACAATCTCCCACTTGTTAAAACTTTTATGCTTTTGGTATAATCAATACAATCTTTCAAGAATGTGTCAAGAACTGGTGCTTCCTTTTATAAGTTACCAGACCACCCACAATCTAAGAAGATTGTAAGACTGTATCTTCTTACAATCTAAAAAGAAGGGGACAGAGGAATAGGAAGACGATATTTAGAGGAGGGAAGTGTTGATATTGGGGTATAAAGTGAATTAATTAATTTAATAAAAATTAAAAATAACTTAAAAAGAATACAGCAATCTGAACTTCTCTGCCTTCACACCATTATCCTGAAATTAGCTGTCACGTTCTGAAATATAAACTGTGTATCTAGAAGCATCCCTCACTTTAAAAACAAGTACACTTACTGTAATTGAGGCACAATTCCAGAACATTCTGTAACAGGGTTCATTGGTGTCATGGATGATATCAATGCCACAGGTAAGGCATTGGAATTTGGTGTTTCTGAAGAGAGCTGGTTGGAGTCAGCATCATGAGAGCACAGACATGACTGGGTATCTGGTGAACTGTTGCTATTCAAGTTCAGCCCACTGCCTTGTTCATCAGGCAACTGCAACTGACTTTGCCAATCTTGAGTCCTAAAGCTTTCCTCATTTGTGACTTTGTTTCCAGTGACAGTTCGGTCTTTATTTTCTTGGGTAAGTTCATCTGGTAAGAAGCTTAGATCCACAGATGAAAAGTCACTGGGTGCCTTTTTGACTGCACCAAGATGTGAATGAAACACAGTCTCTGGATTGGATGGATTAAGTGGGTGCACATCTAAAGACGCTCCTGGGCTGAATAGTTGAGACGTAGCTGGAGGAAAGTCATCCTAGGCAGTTTGCAAAGCAAAAGAAATCAAAACACCAGTGTCTTACACCAGTGGTATTCCACTATGGAGGAAGTGGGTTCAGTCTAGAAGGTGGTCCAAGATTGCTTAAATCCATACCCCACCTCCTACTACAAAGTACCACCCAATGTTCTACTGCAGAGTTACAGCATGCTTAAAAGTGTATCTTAGAGCTGGACAGATGACCAGAAACTGATGACAGATGACTGAGCTCTCTTCCAGAGGACCCAGGTTTGTGGCCCCCACATGGCTACTCTCAACCATCTGTAACTCCAGGTCTGGGAGATCTGATATCCTCTTTTGGACTCATTCATTGGACACCAGGCATATACATGGTACACATACATACATGAAGGCAGAACACTCATACATGGAAAATAAAGGCAAATGAATCTTTTGTAAGTATATCTTAAAACATAGAAAAAGCATTTATCATATAGTTTTTTCCTACTTCAGTTATAGCCTACTAAGCTGTCCCTAGCCCCGGCTGTTAAAGAGAGCAGTTGCACTCTATTAGTTAATTATGAGCATCAGTTGACTTAAATGGTCCTTCATTAAATTCACATTTAATTTTTAAAGATTTATTTTTATTATTTTGTCATTATGTATATGTGTGAAGGGGATATGTGCAATCAGTGCAGAAGTCTAAGGAATCTAGAAGGCAGCATCAGACCTCATTGGACCTGAAGTTACAGAAAGTCATGAGCCACAGACATGGGTGCTGGGAATTGAACTCAGGTTGTCTGCAAGACTGGTAATTGTTCCTAACTATGGAGCTATCTCCATGGCCCAAGAAAACTCACATTTTACAGTAAGCAAGTGAACATTGGAACATAGTCTTAATTGACTAATAAACACTAATTAAAGACTCTGCATGCTTTTTCTAATTCAGGGGAAAGATTTTAAAAATGTAAGATTTAAAAATAAATCTAGGGCAGATAAATAAGATACTGAGATTTAAATGTTAAGAGAATTTTAAATTGATATTTGTTTTGTTTTAGAAATGGAATCTCATTGTTGCCCAGGCTGGCATCAGCCTCTATAGTGCTGGATTATTAACTTTAATCCCAGCACTCAGGAGACAGAGGTAGGCAGATCTCTGTAAACCTAGTTGTTCACTGTTGGTTTAAGAAGTCAGATGCCATGGGCCTGGCCTGGACAGAGCAAAGCAAAAGCTGAAGCATTGAAACCCAGGTGACTGCAGGCAGCATGTCACTTTACCACCATAACCAGGTCATCTAACTTCGTGGCTAGGGTGTCTGATTGACAGCCCTGATCACCTTGCTCAAGTTCACCTGAAGGGTCCCTAAAACCCTGCCTCTTAGTGAGGATTTGGCATTTCAAAGAGATTCCCAAGGCCAACACCAGCCCTGGTTCTCAGCAATGTGTCTGCCAGGCTCACCTGGAAGGTATAAGGGTCCAGGAAGATGTCCAAGTACATGTCCTCTTCCATGAGGGGAGAGCCCACTATGTAAAGCTAGGAGCAAGCAAAGGGATCAGCATCCAGGCATGTGGGAGGAGCTTTATTGGAACCTTCCTGATTGTGGGAGCAGATGCCCTTTATCAGGCAGCACGCAGTGAGGTGGGGCCAGCTCTGCCACCTTGCACAGATGGTATGAATGAGCTTAGGAGTCAGGTGAAATACAGAGAAGAAGCTGATGAACCAGGCAAGACACAGCTTCTTCCAGAAGAGGAAGGCTGCTGAGCTGGATGGGGCAGGCCAGGATAGGACTGCAACTGGTGCTTGCAGGGCAACCAGGTGTTGCCCATGCCTCCAGGAGAACAGCATGGTAAGGTTAGTGCAGTGCACAATGAGGAAAGAATGTTTTTCTCTCCCCCTCTTTTCTTTTCCTTCTCCTTTCTCTTTCCCTTTTCTTCTTTACTTTCTCTTTCCTTTTCCCCTTCTCATGTAGGCCAGGCTAGCCACAAATTTGTATATCCTCCAGCTCCTGAGTGCTAGGATTACAGTGTGCACTACCATACCCAGATTCTCAGATGTGATATTTCTAATATTGATTTATCTTCATTGGCATGTGTGCATGGACACATGGACTAGGTTCTCTCCTTCCAGCTTTGGAAGAAACCAAAGGATCAAACCCAGAGTGTCAGTCCTGGTGGCAAATACCCTTACTCACTGAGTCTTCTCATCTATTCAGATGTGATATTTCTGTAATTATTCTTCACCTTTACACCCCAGGTAGATTTTCACCTGTTACAGAGAATTTGCCTACAGCTGTGTTGCTCTACAGTTAGGATTCAAACAACTCAAGAAGTTAATGTAAAACCAAATATCTAGAAAAGCTTTTCTTTCTTTCTTTTTTTACATTCACTAAATCTATTTTAAAAATCATAAAACATTTCTTTCAAAAGAGCATTACATTCTGCACATTTCTCTGAACAAGTGCCAGGGACATGTGGACTATTACTTTTCTCCCTGCCGCCCCCCGCCCCAATGTTACAGTGACCACAAAGCAAGGTGTTCACAATAATTACACAGGGGGATTTTTTTTCAAGCCACCAACAATAAACAAAAAATAAAAGTCATTCACTCTGCTGCTATCTCAGAATTTCAATGATAGGTTTTCTTTGCATGCCCTCCTCCAAACCCTGTTTGTAAGGAACTAAACCATTACATCTGGTGAACAGCAAAGATTTCACTACACCTCAAATGCAGAACACCTATGAAGCAGAGGAATGTTGGTCTTTTAAACAGAAGCAAATTAAAAAAAAAATATGCAGGACTCCTTCAGTTCTTTGCTAGTCTTAGAAAAACCTTCACGAAAACTGCTTCACAGTATAAAAGAGAAAAATATCTTGCATTAGAATCCTTCAACATCTGCACACTACTTCGCACTGTTCTGCAGCAAATACTATGTGCTCTGTATTTGGTTCTGTGTTCCTGGAATGGTAATGATCCAATCTTCTGATCATTCTAAAGGTTCATCACTTTTGATTAACGCTCCAGACTCACGACAAATTTCTTTAATCCACTGACCACCTTTGCCAATAATAGATCCAGCCAAATCTTTGGGAATAGTTACTTGTGTAGTGATAATAGGTCCATCGAGATCACTGTGTGACCCACGACCCCCTGCTTAAAAATAATTATATCCAGAACCACCCTGTAGTTCATAAGCCATTGGCCATTCTAATGGGCTCCATGTGTCAATTGTAGCGTCCCAAGTTTCATCAGTACTGAACCCAACCATGCCATCATAGCGGTCTCCAGGCTGTCCCATTCTGTTGTAAGCCAATAGATCTCCCCCTGTGGGTGGTGGAGGAGGAAGACGAAGATTCCAGGCTTCCACCTCAACCAGGAGGAGATGGAGGAGGTCCTCAATGAGGGCTCATATCATCATGATCTCTTCTAGAAGGAGGTATGGGGTGCCTATCCCGACCAGAAAGCATTCTGTCAAAACCACCTCTTCCTGGCATGGGGAATCCCACAGAATGTCCTCGGCAGTCATCAAACATCATTGTAAAGCCACCATAATCATAAGTTTCATTATAAAAGTTGGGATCGTAAGGTTGTGCATGTCCTTTGATGGGAGACTCAAATATAAGGTCAAGGATGATCTTGTTGCATTCTACAACCCTATCAGGTTTTCCTCCAATAAGAGCAACTCTGTCAGTAGAATGAGGGCAGCATTCCTGGAAAAGCTTGATTGCTGTCTGAGTGTTTTCTCAGAGTTCTTTGATTTTAGCACCTTTAACACCAATATTTCCTACTGCCAGATTTGATGAATCAACAGTCTCAGCTCGCAGTCAAAGTCACTCCCTTTAGAATACTGGTGATTTAAGCATCCACAGCATCAGATTCAAGCGGGAGCTGTCTGATCGGAGTGGGTGATGGCAACTACAGGCTCTTGTCCAAGGTAGGGATGATTTTCTTCAGAATTTCTCCAATCAACTCAATATCCACACTGATAGTATGCAGTCGGGGCCAGTGTTTCTGGAACTGAAACACTGGCATTGTAGACTGTATGGAGAGCCTTAATATTCTTGCCTTCTTTTCCAATCACTGCCCCAGCATTCTTGCTGTGAAGCAAAATGCGTGATTCAACCGTCACATCCATATTTCTAGATCTTTTAAAGGCTTGTTCCTTTTCCATATCTTCTGCAGGGCATTTACCAAATTCACCATTGGTTTCAGTGTTAGGGAAGGTTTCTTCTGGCTGTTTGGTCTCCATTTTCTTGAATTAAATGGATCTACCAATGAGCCGCAATCAAGTGAGAGACAAGCACGATGGCAATGTCCATGCAGTGGAGAAGCAGAGGATAATGGTGTCTGTAGCCAAAGCTTTTCTTTCTTTAAAGTTTTAATTCAAATGTCTTAGCTTAACTTTATTGAACTGTTCTAGAAACAGACGTTTTGATGTAAGAGATTGCAAAATGTATTTTTAAATCTTCCATACTTGATTCTACTGTTTAAAGGGAGAAATTTGAATCATTCTTCATCATGTCTCTGTGCCTAGCTCATCTACTCAATCAGTCTTGGTGGATGAAAGGGCCCTAAGAATGGAGCCTGGATAACCTATACTAGAGTTAGATGACTCTAAGCATCAGACATTCTAATAAAAATAAGGGGATCCTTTTGAAAAAGCTGGGATTTATATAATGGTATGTGATGGTAAAAGTGTGTGGTAAATGAGACAGCCTACTGAGCTGAACCTCAAAGCCAGCCTGATAAATCAGTAACTATTGTATTCTTAACTGCACTTAAACTGTTTGTCCCAGTCCCACAAAAATCATGAATGGAAGCCCCAATCCAATGTCTGATATTTTCATAGAACTAGTAAGCTAGAACACACAGACACAAGGAGTGTGCATATACAAAGAAAAAGCTGTAAAAGGAACAGTATTAAGGCAGCTACCTACAGGGGGTGGAGGGAGGATGGCTACAGGAGAGATCAAACCTGCAAGGACCTTGATCTTGAATTTCCAACCTCCAGAACCATGAAGAAGGAATTTCTGTGGTTTAAACTGCCCAATTTGTGATGTTTTATTATGGCATCCCAAACTGGCTAAAGCAGATCCAAACTTTACTTCATTATTTATATCTCACCATCTTGTGTGTGAGAGAGAGAGGGGGAGAGGGGGAGAAGGAGAAAGGGAGAGAGGGAGAGAAAGAAAGAGAGCCTTCCCCTGTGCATAAGTATATGCCAGTGCAAACTGGTGTCTAAGGAGCCTGAAGAAGGCATCAGGTCCTGGAGAGCTGGAATCAGTGTGGGTGCTAGTAACAGAATAGTAACAGAATTTCTATCCTTTGAAAAGGTAGAAAGCATTCTTGACTGCTTGGCCATCTCTCGGCCTCCAAAATAGATTTATAATAATCTCTCATATTGCAGGCATAATGTTTTGGTGGTTCCCCAAATTCCTGTCCAGATGAACCAAATGCAACTCCCAGTTATCTAAAAACAAATCCAGAAGCTCTTGAGCTTTGAAGATGTCATTAAAATTCCAAGTCTGTTGTTAGGAAAGGGCTAAGTCTGGCCTTACTGACTGAGCTGCCAAGAAGTACTCTCAAATCTTTGAGAGGGATTTGAGAGCAGGAGATGACTTTGCCATAGATACAAGTTTCCACTACTGACTTTGAAGATAGATGGGACCATGATACAAGAAGTCTGGGTAACTTCTAGACCCTAAGAATGGGACAAATGTGATATGACAAGCAAGTGAATATCTCAGCTCTACAGTTATAAAGAATTAAATTTGGCTTCTTCACATAGCTAGAGCGATCTCTAGTCTCTTTGTGATGTTGGGTAGTCATATTAACTGTACAAAATACTATTTCCATGATGGCGCATTCATAGTGCTCATCACGTTCTCCCATTATAGATTGTCGCCAGTATTCCCATGGACCTGCCCATCTGTTTTCCTTTTCCTTGATAGCTACTTCTGCTTTCACATCATCACTGTGTTTCCTAGGCTACACATATGACAGAAAACATGTCACCCTCATTTTCTGTGTCTGGCTTTGTTGTGTGCCTTTTTTGGGGGATTTAGTACAACCATTGCCAACTTTACAGTTTTTTTCATCTTTATTAACTTGGGTATTTCTTATTTACATTTCGATTGTTATTTCCCTTCCCGGTTTCCAGGCCAATGTCCCCCTAACCCCTCCTCCTCCACTTCTACATGGGCTTCCCCTTCCTATCCTCCCCCCATTACCGCCCTCCCCTCAACAATCACGTTCACTGGGGGTTCAGTCTTGGTAGGACCTTCCCCTTCCATTGGTGCTCTTACTAGGCTATTCATTGCTACCTATGAGGTTGGAGCCCACGGTCAGTCCATGTATAGTCTTTGGGTAGTGGCTTAGTCCCTGGAAGCTCTGGTTGGTTGGCATTGTTGTTCATATGGGGTCTCGAGCCCCTTCAAGCTCTTCCAGTCTTTCTCTGATTCCTTCAACGGGGGTCCCGTTCTCAGTTCAGTGGTTTCCTGCTGTCATTCGCCTATGTATTTGCTGTATTCTGGCTTTGTCTCTCAGGAGAGATCTACATCCGGTTCCTGTCAGTCTGCACTTCTTTGCTTCATCCATCTTATCTAGTTTGGTGGCTGTATATGTATGGGCCACATGTGGGGCAGGCTCTGAATGGGTGTTCCTTCTGCCTCTGTTCTAAACTTTGCCTCCCTATTCCCTCCCAAGGGTATTCTTGTTCCCCTTTCAAAGAAGGAGTGAAGCATTCACAATTTGGTCATCCTTCTTGAGTTTCATGTGTTCTGTGCATCTAGGGTAATTCAAGCATTTGGGCTAATAGCCACTTATCAATGAGTGCATACCATGTATGTTTTTCTATGATTGGGTTACCTCACTCAGGATGATATTTTCCAGTTCCCTCCATTTGCCTATGAATTTCATAAAGTCATTGTTTTTGATAGCTGAGTAATATTCCATTGTGTAGATGTACCACATTTTCTGTACCCATTCCTCTGTTGAAGGGCATCTGGGTCCTTTTCAGCTTCTGGCTATTATGAATAAGGCTGCGATGAACAACTTTACAGTTTTTTATAAGTTCTCTATGCTGCAGGTTGGACTCTTCAGGAGTGTAGCTGCCTGGAAGTTACCCAGGAGACTTCCTGGAGATGTAGCTGTCTTTGAGTAGTGCATATATCTATAAGTAACCCCATCGAATGTATTAGTTCACTAATTTAGGCATTTCCCCATGAGCGAATGATAATGGGCCTAATCTCATGCTGGTTGTGTGCCATTCTTTGGGCTAAAATCACCCTCTATGTTTGAATAGAGATTTTACCATTAGGTTATTATTCTCTTTACCTGGATATCTCTTATTCTATATAAGGTGATTTTGTTCTTTGTGGACATGCACTATGTTGTCTTCTTCAGTCACCATTAATAGGCACCCAGGCAGATGCTATAACCTAGCTGCTGTGAATATTGTATAGGTATGTAAATATCTCTGTCCTTTGGTTCTTCTGTTCTTTTAGGGATGAACATAGGAACACAAAACTGAATTATATATAAATTCTACTTTTAGTTTCCTGAGGACTCTCCATATTAATTTTCATAAGAAGTGGATAATTGGTACATAGACCTGTCTGGCTTGAAACTCACAGCAATCCACCTACCTGTGCTAGGCTTAATAGTATGTGACACCACACCTTACTCAGTATAGTTTAGATTCATGCTTCACTGATATAAAGAATGTTGAGCAGTTCCTCCTGTACTTAGAAAGACATATCTTTGATTTTGCCTTTAGCAGTTTTCCTCCTTACATTTTCATCAAATTGGGGGTTTATTCAAATGTGAGCTTATGAGATGATAGTGTCATAAATGAGTAAAGGGTGGGTTGTAAATGAGTTAGGCATTGTGGAGCATACCTGCGATCCCAGCATCAGGCAAAAGGTAAGGGATCAAATCAAGGCAAGCCTCAGCTACCTAGTAAATTAAAGGTCAGCCTGGGCTACAGTATACTTTGTCCCCAAACCCCAAAACAAACAAACAAATGAGTTATCAATAGTAATCAGATACAGAGGTTTCTATGATTTGCATTCAAGTGACAAGCAGAGGAATTCGATGCTAATGATAAGCAAATGTTGGGAAGACTAATGTTCCTTCTACTTTGATCTTTGTAACCTTTTGTATGTTTGAAATTATTTCAAATGAAAAGCTTCAGAAAAAAGGGATGTTTGGAGGGTGTTTTCAGTTGTTTTTGGTGACATATTAGTTTGTCTAAAACCTTAAGTTGTTCTTTGCTGGGGATAAAAGATTGTCACTGTTCCATTGAACAAGAGCTGATTGCTAGCTAGCATCCTTAGTAGGGCCTTTACTGGAGGTTAAGTGTTTCACATGTCTAGATTCACTTTAGTGTCACAACAAAACTTGGAGTGAGTACCCTCCCCATCCTCTGTAGTGCTGTGGACTGAGTTCAGCACCTCTTATACACATCAGGCAAGCATTCTATCACTGAGCTACACCCCAAGTCAATAAGCGCACTTAGCCTGCCTCGGTTTATAAATTCCTTTTCAGACCTGTATTCTCTGTGTGACCCTTTATCAACAGTCTACATACGACATCTTAGATTGATATTACACATCTCATCTCTTTCAAGTCTGGCTTATTTTTGTATAGAAATTTATCGTATTTTGTACTTTGGCAAAAAAATGATGGAAAACAGAAAAGTTATAAACAAAGCTTATAGAAGAATTTAAACTCACTTGTTTGTTTTGTTCTATTTTGTTTAACCTTTTCTAATGAAAAGCCCTCCAGCTGAATTCTCTGTGGAGGAAGCAGAGTAGGACTAAGGTTTGGCTTTAGAGGGCTTGGACAGATACACGGCTGACCAAGTTTAACCCTTTTAAGCCCTAGGCTTCCCATCTGTGAACAGAGAACATTTAAAGCAGTTCTATTAGGCATTGTGACACATACCTATAATCCCAGCACTTGGTGAGGCAAGGTGATCATGAATTGAAAGCCAGCCTGGGTACGTAGTGACACTTGGCTTTAAAACAAACAGACAGATAGCTGAACAAAGCAACTGCCCAAATAATATAATGTGTGAAACTTTGAGTTTATTGCCTAGCCATTCCCAAGGGCACAGGGAATTGCAGATATATTTCTAGAAAACAGATCATCTTCCCAAAGTATGTCATTTTCCTTGTTTCATGAAGGAGAGAAAAAAAAACTCATAATTTCCCTCCACTGTGTTTGAAGTAAAATACAAATTTAAAAGGATGAAATCAGAAATCAACTCAAAGCCCCTTTTTAGCTGTATACCAGCCACTTGCACTCAGTTGAATCTGAACTTGATTTCAACTCGTCCCATATTTGACGTCCCATATCCTCTCTCTTCTGCTTGGAGAATGGTTGATGAGTGGCAATCCAGGCAGACTTTCCTGGACACCCCCACCCCCTGCCTGTATAATTCTTATGTGGAAGAAATCCACAGTAGCTCGAATGTTTTCTGGCTGTACTTTGCTTATAGAAAGACTAAAAGAAGAGGGCTGAAAAACAATATCTGCATTTCTTCCTTCTTCCTTTCATCCAAGCAGCATTGGAGGTGAGGCTCCTAGGTCAATGATTATCCTCCCTTAGACAGCTCCAAGCTGAAGGAGAAATAGAAATTTACCTCCATCAGAGACAGCCAAGGTCACTTCCTCCTTGGAATCAGCAGGTATTAAATCAAGCTGCCATCAGCTTACCCCCAAAGACCCCACAAAGTGGTCAACTCATTACCTCTGCACAGAAAGTCGTGAAAATGAGATCAAAGAGTGGGCAGCCTGGCTGGCTGAGAGCCTGTCTTCTTTGGGAGGTGGTGGTGGGTCCTGTTACCTCACATTACTCATTATTTATACTATTCCCTGACAGTGAAATTGGGAGCCAGATGTCAGCTTCCAGATGTTTCTAACTTCTACAGCAAGTGATTTAGTAAAGATAGTCTCAAATGCCATCCCATATGCTTCAGGAAGTAAACTACTTTCCCAAGGACTTTGAGAACTCTTGCACAGAGGCACATGGATGAGTCCAAGCCCCTCTACTTCTCTCTGTTGCTGCTGCCACTTTCTTGATCTCCCCACTCAGCATTCTGCCTCCTGCATGTCATCACCCTCTGGTATAGCCTGACTCCTCCACAAACTCCAGTCCAGTCCTTAGGGTGTCACAATTCATGGTTGTTTTGATTTTAGCAATGGTCTGTGTATGTGTGGTATGTATATGTAGTATTTTATGCATGTGTGTAATTAAAACAATTTGGTCTGTGATTGCATGTGTGTATGTGAGTAGGGTGCATGTTTCATGTGATGCATTTGCGTATGATGTGGTATGTATATGCACTGAGGTTCTTATGATAAATGTGTGTTGTAATGAAGTGTTTGTGTGTGTGTGTGTGTGTGTGTGTGTGTGTGATATGCAGTGCTAGTTTCCTAGTTACAGTAATGAAGTACTACAAACTTAATGGCCTATTTAAGAGGAATGTACTGTCTTATGATTCTGAAAGCATCTAGAAGTGTCAGCAGAACTGTGGGCCCTTTCAAGGCTCTGCCTACATCTTTTCTCTATCTTCTAGTAGCTCATGGTTTGTGGTGGCATAGCTCCATGCATCATATGCCATTCCCTCTGTGTGCCTTTGTCCAACTGTCTTCCCTTCTAAAAACAACAGTCATATTGGATCAGAGGTTCACTCTATTTCCCAAGATTCTAGTTTGACTCCACATCCCAAAATTCCCAGAAGCCCCAAAATAGCACCATCAGATGGGTGCTAAGAACACATGAGCATGTGGGAGACAGCTCATATTCAAACCAGAGCAGGTTTAAAATATTTGTGTCACATTTTCCTATCCCAGCTCTCTAACATCCTCAGTGCTTCTGTCCCCTGGAAGCACTTCCTGTGACCATGTTCCTCTCCTCTCCCAACCCTCCCATCAAGTTGTTAGGCCCCTCTGACCTTCTTCCCAAACCTGTTTCTGATTCTTCGGTTCCCCTGAAAAGCTACCATGCTGTTTTATACAAATCTATTTACAGATTTTGTTCTTTCTGCTGCAAGATGTTCAGGCTTGACCTGTACCCTGAACATAATAAGTCAAAAGTCCACTAGCAATGCTCTGACAAAGACACACACTTCCTTAGTATCTGACTGAGAAAGAATCTTGTGGTCACATCCCATAGTTACATTTCCCCTCTAGTCAGTGAATTAAACGAAACTGTTAATTAAAAATATTTGATGAACTGTTTATTTCTGGCTCAAAAAATAAGGCCTCCTATACAATGCTGAAAATAAAAATGATCATGAGCAGGAATGTTGCTGCACAGGCTGAAAAGGGCAGCTCAGCACACCTCCCTTCCCTGGCAGATGCGTTCATAAGCAGAGCATTCGCTTCTGACAGTTGAGAGTATAGCTTCAGTATCCCTCTCCATGGACTGGATTCAAGCTGTCCTTATGAGCCAATTAAAGTTGACAAGAGAAAGGAAACCAATCTGCCCAACTATCCTGATCAGTCAGGTGGTGTTAATTTCATGCTCCAGATGATTGCTTCTCCTCATTAACAGTTACCAGGCTTTGGACATAAACCTAGCCTGGAGACTGTGGAATCTGCCAGTCAGCCTAGACTGGGTTCTGCTATAGCAGGTCTTGCCCATAACACCTGTCCTCTCATATTGGGCTGATATTCTCTTGTGGATTTGAGCAGACAGCAGATTCTCCTTGCTGAAGAAGGGAATGAGACATGGGTGGATCATGAATGGGTTCCTCTTAAAACTTGAGGAAGTAACCCAAGTCACTTCTACCCACATTGTACCATCTACCAAAATGTTAAGGTCGAGGAAGAAAAGATCATTTTCCCAGAGGGAGGGGCAGCAACCTATCAGGTATCTATGTTTTGTTATTGTTCTTCCATTCGTGGAAAGTAAAGGAAAATGGAGACCTTTCTTTTCATCAATTTTAATGACTGGAAATTGTTTTCTTACTGTCTATGATTGAATGTACATCATAAGGTTAAAGAATAGAAATACATATTCTCTTTGGATAGCATCAGAACCTTTGGTACTTAATGTCTTTACCAATTTGGAAAACTACTTAGTTTTAATGGAAGACTGCTTAATGGTCAAGGTGAGGCATATTAATACAAACTAGGATTATTTTAGCAATTAAATTTTTTCCCAGTTTCCCAACTATTCAACAAAATAGGAGGTTGGGTTATTTTTTTGTTTGGTTTTAGTTAGTTTGTTTGTTTACCTTCTTAGGATGACAAGCTAAGCCTAACTGTATTAATCTAATGATATCCCCTTTAAGCTTTTTAAAGTGGTCTATACTCTCATAATACTGTTGATAGACAGTCCTTTCTTTTGGAAATACATTAAAGTACATAGGTTTAAAAAGGACTGTGTGCTATGATGATTGTTCATGTATTCAGGTGAGAGGTTCAGTATGTGAACTGATGAGACAGTTGCTGAAATGCATGTCGAGGAACATTAGGTTAGCATATGATATAAATAATTACAGGAAGAGAGACACAGGACACGGGCTTGGAAGATGTAAATACAGAAAGCAGGATTTTTTTTAATTTTTGATAAAAGAAGCATCTAAACTCTAATATGGCCTTGTTACTACACAAGCCTGTGACTGGGTAGATACAGGGAGTGCTGACAAACACAGCTTTTAACCTCTGGGTGACAGGTGCCCCAGCTGTAACATGTCACCTCTGGGGTGACATGTTACCCCAGCTGTCACAATTAGTCATCACTGAGCAGGCAGGTCTGCATGCCTTTCTGGCCATGTCCTCCTACCCTGCCTGCCATCTTCCAGGACAGTACTTCACATCCTCTGTTGACTTTATATTAACCAGCCCTCTGCTTTCCTGACTTCCCCATCTCCTCACCTTACGCTGCATGACATGTTACTTTACTAACACCCTTGGCCAATGACCTTAATTGTCTCTGACCTATCTCTTCTTGTGCCCTTTAGCAAATCTCAGCTTTTTGCTTCCAATTGACCTTGATGGAAAAAGTCACATGATCTTCCTAATAAGTTCTTAACATGTTCATCCCATTTCTCAAATATTTCAAATATTTCTCTTTTCTCAATTCCACTTCCACTCTATTGCTACCTCCTGCTATATTGATCTAGCTTTTTGATAGAGAACAAATGTGTATGATGTTCCTAATCCTAAGAGTGTCCTATGTCTGTCCCTACCTAGGCCCCTGTGCCTGGGACAGTGGGGATGTCTCTCCCTGTCTACAGACAGCTCTGCTTAGATTGGACTCTCAGTTTTCCTGGGACTTTCCTCATGGTTATTCCTCTTCTTTCTGATGTGAACACATCATACTCTATTTGTTTTGTTTAAGAGCCAGGGTCTCATTGTGTAGCTGAGGCTAGCTGGTAGCTCAGGTTGGCTTTGAATTTATAATCCTTCTGCCTTAGTCTTCTAAGCACTGAGATTATAGGCATGTAGCACCACAAATATCTAAATCAATTTTCTTCTTTAATTGATCTTCTCATTAGCCATTGGCAATTAGACATGCTTAAGTCTTCCCATTACAAAAAGGAAGGTAGAGAGGAAGGAAGAAAGCAAGGATGGAAGAAGGAAGGGTAGAGGGAAGAAGGGAGGAGGAGAAGGGAAGGAGGGAGGCTGAGAAAAAGAACTCTCCTGTCACTTCATAAATTCTAGCTAGCCAGTCCTTTCTTCCACAGATCACATATATACTGACTGCATCTGCTTTGTTCTCTAGTTCTTTTATTACCTTTTATCTAAGAAAGGAAAAACTCACAGAGGTGCAACTATATATAAAGCACACTGATCTTAATGGTGCAGTTCACTAAAGGTTTATACATTTACAGACCACGACAACATATGTGATATTTTCAGGAATGTGGGATAATTAGTATCTCCAAACCTTGTATATCCACTTGATAACGCACCTGGGAGACAGTTCTGCAATGGAGTATCCTTTTAAGATTCACTTTATGTGCTTCCAGTTTCTGCCTGAACACAGAGCTGAACTGGTCTCACAGCACAAATCCCTTGGGGGACAGAGCTGGACTCTCAGAAATGCAGACAATCCTGAAAGCCCAGGGAACACCATCACTTCTACTCATATTCCTGGCAAGAGGAACCCGACTAGAGTACTCTGGACACAGGAACCAAGAAGCAGTCAAAAAGAGGATACTTCCAGTCTCTCCCTGAGCCCAGAGCTGAAAGCCAGTCACCAGGAGCACTGACACACCTGAGGTACAGACTATCCAGAGGTAAGACTACCACTTCTGCTCCAAGGGACCCACCCAGAGCCCTCAGGACATAAATCCAGGGGCAGTCTGGAACGAGACCCTACTGTTTTCTGCCTGCGCCCAGATCTGACCCATTCCCACAGCTCTCTGTACCCAAATCCCGTAGGCGAGAGAGCTGGACTCTTAGAAGTGTGAACAATCCTGAGAGCTCAGGAAAGACCACCACTTCTATTCACATTTCTGGACCAAGAGGAACCTGCCTAGTGCACTCTGGACACAGGAACCTAGGAGCATTCGGGGACAGGACCTTTCCAGTTTCTGCCTGCACTTGAGCTGACCTATACACTACTCTACCCAAATCCCTTGGGAAAGAGAGCAGTGTTCTTAGAAGTGTGGACAATCCTGAGAATTCATGGAAGATCACTACTTCTGCCCACATTCCTGACCCCAAAAGAACCCACTTGAGCCATCTGGACACGGGAAACTAGGAGCAGTCAGGGAGAGGATCCTTCCAGTCTCTGCTTGCACCAAGAGCTGGAAAGCAATCAAAAGGAGCACTGACACAACTGCAAGCAGAGATAAGACCACCACTTCTGCTCCGAGGGACCTGCCAGGAGCCCTCAGGACACATGAACTGAGGAGCAGTCTGGGACAGGACCCTTCCAGTTTCTGCTTTGACCCAGAGCTGACCCAGTCCCACAAATCTCTATACCCAGACCCCACTAGGAGAAAGTTCCTAACACAAAACATCCAGGAAATCCGGTACACAATGAGAAGATCAATCCTAGGGCTAATAGTATACAAGAGGGCAAAAATTCCCAACTTAAAGGACCAGTACATATCTTCAACAAAATTATAGAAGAAACTTCCCTAACTTAAAGAAGAGATGCCCGTAAACATACAAAACGCCTACAGAACTCCAAATAGATTGGACCAGAAAAGAAATTGCTCCAAATAATTAAAACACCAAATGCACAAAACAAAAGAATATTGAAAGAAGTAAGGGGAAAAGGTCAAGTAACATATAAAGGCAGAACTTTGAGAATTGCACCAGACTTCTCACCAAAGACTTTGAAAGCCAGAAGATCCTGGGAAGATGTCACACAGACCCTAAGAATTAAATCAGGATCAGATAAGCCATCTAAACAGTCCCATAACTTTTTTTTTTTATTAACTTGAGTATTTCTTATATACATTTTGAGTGTTATTCCCTTTCCTGTTTCCGGCAAACATCCCCCCCCCCCCCCTTCTTTATGGGTGTTCCTCCCATCCTCCCCCCTTGCCACCCTTCCCCAACAATCTAGTTCACTGCAGTCCCATAACTCTTAAGGAAATAGAAACAGTTATTAAAAGGATTTCAACCAAAGAAATCCAGAAACAAATGGGTTTAGTGGAGAATTCAATCAAACTATCAAGGAAGACCTAATACCAATATTGACCAAAGTATTCCAAAAACTAGAAATAGAAGGTACACTACCAAATCCCTTCTATGAAGGCACAGTTATGCTTATACCTAAACCACACAAAGACCCAACAAAGAAAGAGAACTTCAAACCAATTTCCCTAATGAATATTAATGCAAAAATACTCAATAAAATTCTCTCAAACCAAATTCAAGAACACATCAAAATGATCATCCATCACAATCAAGTAGGCTTCATCCCATGGATGCAGGGATGGTTCAATATACAGAAATTCATCAACATAATCCATTATATAAACAAATTCAAAGAAAAAACCACATGATCATCTCATTAGATGCTGAAAATGCATTTGACTAAATTCAACACCACTTCATGTTAAAAGACTTCGAAAGATCAGGAATTCAAGGCCCATACTTAATATAGTAAAAGCTATATACAGCAAATGACTAGCCAACATCAAACTAAATGAAGAGAAACTTGAAGCAATTGCACTAAAATTAGGGACTAGACCAGGCTGCCCACTCTCTCCCTACTTGTTCAATATAGTACCCAAAGTCCTAGCTAAAGCAATCAGACAGCAAAAGAAGGTCAAAGGGATACAAATTAGAAAGGAAGAAGTCAAAATATCACTACTTGCAGATGATATGATAGTGTACTTAAGTGACCCCCAAAATTCCACCAGATAACTACTAAGCCTGATAAACACCTTCAGCATAGTGACTGGATATAAAATTAATTCAAACAAATCAGTGGAATCTCAGGGTTGTTTTGATTTGCATTTCCATGATGACTAAGGAAGTTGAGCATTTCTTTAGGTACTTCTTAGCCATTCTATATTCCTCAGCCGAGAATTCTTTATTTAGTTCTATATCCCATTTCTTAATATGGCTCTCTGGAGTCTAAATTCTTGAGTTCATTGCATATTTTGGATATTAGCCCTCTATCAGATGTAGGATTGGAAAATATCTTTTCCCAATCTGTTGGCTGCTGTTTTGTCCTAATGACAGTGTCCTTTGCCTTACAGAAACTTTGCAGTTTTATGAGGTCCCATTTGTCAATCCCTGATCTTAGAGCATAAGCCATTGGTGTTTTGTTCAGGAAATTTTTTCCAGTGCTCATGAGATGGAGACCCTTCCCCACCTTTTCTTCTGTTGGTTTGAGTGTATCTGGTTTGATGTGGAGGTCCTTGATCCACTTGGACTTAAGCTTTGTACAGGGTAAAAAGAATGGGCTGATCTGCATTCTTCTACATGCTAACCTCCAGGTGAACAAGCACCACTTGTTGAAAATGCTATCTTATTTCCATTGGATGGTTTTAGCTCCTTTGTCAAAGATGAAGTGACAATAGGTGTGTGAGTTCATTTCTGGGTCTTTAATTCTATTCTACTGATCTACTGCTTGAGATCAGGGATGGTAATTCCCCCAGAAGTTTTTTATAGTTGAGTATAGTTTTCCCTATCTTAGGTTTTTTTATTATTCCAAATGGATTTGCAAATTTCTCTTTCTAACTCTATGAAAAATTGAGTTAATATTTTGATGGAGATTGCATTGTTCTGTAGATTGCTTTCTGCAACATGGACATTTTTACTATATTAATCTTGCAAATCCGTGAGCATGGGTGATCTTTACATTTCCTGAGATCCTCTTTGATTTCTTTCTTCAGAGACTTGAAGTTTTTGTCATACAGATCTTTTACTTGCATGAGTACTGTAATAACAAGGTATTTTATAATATTTGTGACTATTGTGAATGGTGTTGTTTCCCTAATTTCTTTCTCACCCTGTTTATACTTTGAGTAGAGGAAGGCTATTGATTTGTTTGAGTTAATTTTATACCCAACCACTTTGCTGAAGTTGTTCATCTGGCTTAGTAGTTCTCTGGTGGAACTTTTGGGGTCACTATTATATCATCTGCAAATAATGATATTTTGACTTCTTCCTTTCCAGTTTGTATTCCTTTTACCTCCTTTTGTTGTCTGATTGCTCTGGCTAGGACTCCACGTACTATATTGAATAAGTAGGGAGAGATTTGGCAGCCTTGTCTAGTCCTTGATTATATATAGTGGGATTGCTTCAAGTTTCTCTCCATTTAGTTTAATGCATAGCTACTTGTTTGTTGTATATGGCTTTTACTATGTTTACATATGGGCCTTGAATTCCTGATCTTTCCAGGACTTTTTTCATGAAGGGGTATATAATTTTATCAAATGCTTTCTCAGCATCTAAAGAAGTGATCAGGTGGTTTTTTCTTTGAGTTTGTTTATATAATGGATTATGTTGATGGATTTCCATATATTGAACCATCCCTGCATCCGCGGGATGAAGCCTACTTGATCATGATGGATGATCATTTTTATGTGTTCTTGGATTTCGTTTGCAAGAATTTTATTGAGTATTTTTGCATTAATATTAATAAGGGAAATTGGTCTGAAGTTCTTTTTCTTTGTTGGGTCTTTGTGTGGTTTAGGTATAAGCGTAACTGTGGCTTCACAGAAGGAATTAGGTAGCACTCAGGCTGTTTCTATTTTGTGGACTGATAGAATTTTGTACTAAATCCATATGGTCTAGGGCTCTTTTTGGTTGGGAGACTTAATGCCTGCTTGTATTTCTTTAGGACTTATGGGATTCTTTAGATGATATATCTGATCCTGATTTAATTTGGTACCTGGTATTTGTCTAGAAAATTGTCTGTTTTCTCTGGATTTTCCAGTTTTGTTGAATATAGGCTTTTGTAGTAGGATTTGATGATGTTTTGAATTTCCTCAGATTCTGTTATGTCTCCCTTTTCATTTCTGATTTTGTTAATTTGGATACTGTCTCTGTGCCCTCTGGTTAGTCTGGCTAAGGGTTTGTCTATCTGGTTTAATTTCTCAAAGAACTCATTCCTGGTTTTGTTGATTCTCTGTGTAGTGCTTTTTGTTTCTACTTCATTGATTTCAGCCTTGCGTTTGATTATTTCCTGCCTTCTACTTCTTTTGGGTGTATTTGCTTCTTTTTGTTCTAGAGATATTAGGTGTGCTGTCAAGCTGCTAATGTATGTTCTCTCCTGTTTCTTTTTGGAGGAAATCAGAGCTTTGAATTTTCCTCTTAGTACTGAATTCATTGTGTCCCATAAGTTTTGGTATGCTGTGCCTTCATTAAATTGTAAAAAGTCTTTGATTTCTTTTTTTCCATTGACCACGTTTTCACTGATTACAGTGTTGTTCAACTTCCGTGTATATGTGGGCTTTCTGTAGTTTCTGATGTTATTGAAGTCCAGCCTTAGACCATGATGATCTGATTGGATGCATAGGACTCTTTCAATCTTCTTGTATCTGTTGAGGCCTGTTTTGTGACTGATTATATGGTCAATTTTGGAGAAGATACCATGAGGTACTGAAAAGAAGGTATATTCTTTTTGTTTAGGATGGAATGTTATATAAATATCTGTAAGATCTATTTGGTTCATAACTTCTGTTAGTTTATCTGTTTAATGTCTGTTCCCATGATCCATTGATGAGAGTGGGTTGCTGAAATTTACTATTATTTTGTGAAGTGCAATGTGTGCTTAGAGCTTTATAAGGCTTCCTGTTTGAATGTATGTGCTGTTGCATTTGGAGCATAGATATTTAGGATTGAGAGTTCATCTTGGTATTTTTTTCATTTGATGAATATGAAGTGTTCTTCCTGACCTTTTTTGATAACTTTTGGTTGAAAGTTGCTTTTATTCAATATTAGAATGGCTACTCCAGCTGGCTTCTTGGGATCATTTGCTTGGAAAGTTGTTTTCCAGCCTTTGTCTCTGAGGCATGTTTCCTATATGGAGCAAAATACCAGGTCCTCTTTACATATCCATTCTGTTAGTCTATGTCTTTTTATTGGGGAAGTGAGTTCATTAATGTTAAGAGATATTAATGAATAGTGATTGTTGTTTCCTGTTATTTTTGTTTTTAGAGGTGGAATTGTGTTTGTGTATCTTTCTTCTTTTGGTTTTGTTGCAAGAAGATTACTTTCTTGCTTTTTCTAGGGTGTAGTTTCCCTCCTCCTACAGCAACTCCTTGTGTTGGCGTTTTCCCTCTATTATCCCTTGTAGGGCTGGATTTGTAGAAAGATATTGTATCAATTTGGTTTTGTCAAGGAATATCTTGGTTTCTCCATCTATGTTCCTTCAGAGTTTTGCTTGATAAGATAGCCTGCATTGGCATTTCTGTTCTCTTAGGGTCTGTATGACATTTGCCCAGGATCTTTCATAGTCTCTGGTGAGAATTCTGGTGTACTTCTGATAGGGCTGCCTTCATACGTTACTTGACCTTTTTCCCTTACTGCTTTTAATATTCTTTCTTTGTTTTATAGATTTGGTGTTTTGACTATTATGTGATGGGAGGAGTTTCTTTTCTGATCCAATCTATTTGGAGTTCTATAGGCTTCTTGTATGTTTATGGTCATCTCTTTCTTTAGGTTATGGAAGTTTTCTTCTATAATTTTGTTGAAGATATTTCCTGGCCCTTGACGTTTGGAGTTTCTCTCTATTTTTTACCTATTATCCTTAGGTTTGATCTTCTCATTGTGTCCTTGATTTCCTGGATATTTTGGGCTAGGAGCTTTCTGTGTTTTACATCATCATTGGTGGTTGTGTCAATGTTTTATATGGTATCTTCTCTCTTCTATCCTTTGTATTCTGTTAGTGATGCTTGCATCTATGACTCCTGATCTCTTCCCTAGGTTTTCTATCTCTAGGGTTGTCTCCCTTTGTGCTTTCTTTATTGTTTCTATTTCCATTTTTAAATCCTGGATGGTTTTTTCAATTTCTTCACCTTTTCGGTTGTGTTTTCCTGTAATTCCTAAAGGGATTTTTGTGTTTCCTCTTTAAATGCCTCTACTTGTTTATTTGTGCAGTCCTATATTTCTTTAATGGAGTTATTTATGTCCTTCTTAAAGTCCTCTATCATCATCATAAGTTGTGACTTTAAATCCAAATCTTGCTTTTCCAGTGTGTTTGGATATCCAGTATTTTCTTTGGTGGGAGAACAGGGATCTGATGATGCCAAGTAGTCTTGGTTTCTGTTGCTTAGGTTCCTATGCTTGCCTCTTGCCATCAGGTTGTCTCTGGTGTTAGTTTGTCTTGCTGTCTCTTACAGTGGCTTGACCCTCCTTGTGTGTCAGCACTCCTGTAGACCTGTTTACCTAGAGCAAGATCTGGGAACAGAGAACTGCTCCTGGGTTTGTGTGACCTGAACCTCCAGGTGGGTTGCTTAGCACAGAAGAGTTGGTTTTACCTCTGCTCCCAGGAGTGTAAGTGCTCCTGGTGACTGGATTTCAGCTCTTGGTGCAGGCAGAAACCCTAAGGGTCCTACCCTTGACTGTTCCTAGGTCCCTGTACTCAGTGGAGACAGATAGCACTAGGCAGTTTCTCTTGGGTCATAAATATGGGCAGAAAGTAGTTGTCTCCTCTGAGTTCTCAGGATTGTCTGCACTTCTGGGTGTTCAGCTATCTCCCCCACAGGATTTGCATGCAGGGAACTGTGGGACCTGTTCAGTTCAGTCGCTTCAGTCCTTCTTAAAATGGGGAATAAAAGTATTCATAGGAGGAGATATGGAGAGAAAGTTTGGAGCAGAGACTGAAGGCCATTTAGAGCCTTCCCCACCTGGGGATCCAGCCCATATACATATAGTCACCAAACCCACACAATATTGCTGATGCCAAGAAGTGCATGCTGACAGGAGCCTGATATAGCTATCTCTTGAGAGGCTCTGCCAGAACATGACAAATACAGAGATGAATGCTCGAAGCCAACCATTGAACTGTGAATTGGGTCCCCATTGGAGGAGTTATAGAAAGGATTGAAGGAGATTCAGGGACTTGCAACCCCATAAATACAACAATTCTAACTAACCAGAGCTCCCAGGAACTAAACCAACATCCAAAGAGTACACATGGACAGACCCATGAGTCCAGCTGCATATGTAGCAGAATGTGGTCTTATTGAGCACCAATTGGAGGAGAAGTCCTTGGTCCTGCCATTTCTGGACCCTCCACTGTAGGAGAATATCGGGGCAGGGAGGCAGAAAGGGGTGGGTGGTTCAGGAAGGGGTACACTCTCATAGAAGAAGGGGATGGGGCAATGGGATAGGGGGTTTATGGACATGAAATTGAAAGGGGGTATAACATTTGAAATGTAAATAAAAATATTCAATAAAAATTTCAATTTATGTTGAATTATGTGTGTTTCTGCCAATGTCAGTGCAGGTGCATAAGACTCCTATAAAAACATATTTGGTCCCTGGGGCAAATGAGGGTGTTCAGAATGGAACTCACCTGCAAGAGGAGTATCTGCTCTTACCCACTGAGTCATCCCTCCAGTCCTTTCATAGCAGTAATTTGAAAGTGTCCTTATTTCTCTGAAGTTGAATGGTGCTGTACTCATCAGCTAAACTGTCATTCATAGACATTTAATTGACTTATTCTTTTACTCTCTTTTTGTTGATTCAATTTTTTTTCGGAGCTGAGGACCGAACCCAGGGCCTTGCGCTTACTAGGCAAGCGCTCTACCACTGAGCTAAATCCCCAACCCCTTGAATCAATTTTTTATTGGATATTTTTTGTTTACATTTCAAATATTATCCCCTTTTCTGCTTTCCTCTCCAGAAACCTGCTATCTCTCCCTGCTTCTATGAGGGTGCTCCCCCACCCACTTACCCAATCCTTCCCACCTCCCTGCCCTGACATTCGCCTATACTGGGGCATAGAGCCATGACAGGACCAAGGATCTTTCCTACCAATGATGTCCAATAAGGCCATCCTCTGTTGCATATGCAGCTGGAGCTGTAGACCCATCCCTGTGTACTCTTGGGATGGTAGTTTAGTCTCTGGGAGCTCTGGGATATCTGGTAGGTTGATATTGTTGTTCATCTTATGGGGTTTCAAACCCCTTCAGCTACTTCAATCCTTTCTCTAACTCCTCCACTGGGGACCCAGTTCTCAGTTCAATGGTTGACTATGAGCATCCTCCTCTGTATTTGCTAGGCTCAGGCAGAGTCTCTCAGGAGACAGCTATATCAGGCTCCTATTAGCATGCACTTCTTGGCATCTGCAATATTGTCTGGCTTTGGTAGCTGTATATGAGATGGATCGTCAGGTGTGGTAGTCTCTGTTTGGCCTTTTCTTTAGTCTCTGCTCCACACTTTTTCTCCATATTTCCTCCTGTGAGTATTTTTGTCCCCCCTTCTGGAAAGGATTGAAGCAGCCATACTTTTGTGTTCCTTCTTGAGCTTCATCTGGTCTGTGATTTTTATTTTGGGTATTCTGAGCTTTTGGGCTAATATCCACTTATCAATGAGTGCATACTGTGTGTGCTTTTTTGTGATTGGGTTACCTCACTCAGGGTGATATTTTCTAGTTCCATCCATTTGCCTAAGAATTCCATGAAGTCATTGTTTTTAATAGCTTAGTAGTATTCCATTGTCTATAGGTACCACATTTTCTGTATCCATTCCTCTGTTGAAGGACATCTGGGTTCTTTCCAGCTTCTGGCTATTATAAATAAATAAGGCTGCTATGAACATAGCAGACCATATGTCCTTGTTATACATTGGAGAATCTTTTGAGTATATGCCCAGGAGTGGTATAGCTGGGTCCACAGGTAGTACTATGTCCAATTTTTGAGGAACTGCCAGAGTGATTTCCCTAGTGGCTGTACCAGCTTGCAATTCTACCAATAATGGAGAAGTGTTCCTCTATCTCCACATCCTCACCAGCATCTGCTGTCACCTGATTTTTTTATCTTAGCCATTCTAACTGGTGTGAGGTGGAATCTCAGGGTTGTTTTGATTTGCATTTCCCTGATGACTAAGAATGTTGAACATTTCTTTAGGTGCTTCATGGCCATTTGATATTCCTCAGTTGGGAACTCTCTGTTTAGCTATGTGCCCCATTTTTAGTAGGGTTATTTGATTCTCTGGAGTCTAATGTCTTGAATTCTTTTTATATATTGAATATTAGCCCTCTATTAGATGTACAACTGGTAAAGAACTTTTCCCAATATGTTGGTTGTTGTTTTGTCCTAATAACAGTGTCCTTTACCTTACAAATGCTTTCCAATTTTACGAGGTCCCATTTGCCAATTATTTTACTCTTACAAATAGTACTTTGCTGAACTGTTTCATACAAGCATTCTTTGTATTTCTACCTGTATGTATTTCACATCTCTTCTGGAAACAAAGTGGTCAAAGACTAAACATATTTGTCATCTGTGTGATTATGACCTGATTTTTCCTGAGAGTATATTATTTTGTATTTCTGACAACACTTTTGAGAATACCTGTGTCTATATAGATTTGCTAAGAACATAGGTTGGTAAACTTAACTTTATGGGTATGCCTTTTCTTCATGTTTATTACAGCTTCTTTGGGCTATAACTGACACCAGCAATATATTGTCATAGTTTCAGGAGCTTTGCTGTGGACATATAGTATTCTTTACAATCAAATAAACATATCTATCTGGTCCCAAAGTGCCCCATGCATGTTTATAATCTACCTATCCCTTCATACCCCATGACCAAGCAAAGAAGTTTCAAATCTTTTACTTCTATATCATTGTTCCAGGGTCTTAGGGGATACCTCCTGCCATTAGAGTAAACTAAAAGAGACGGAAACAGAATCATGAGACCTGGGGATAAAGGGAAGATATACATTGTGACAGAAGAGCTAGCCCAGTTTTGACTTACTGCATATTAGGCTGATGGCCTCAGCATGGAGAGTAAGACTGAGATAAGCACAAAGATTAATTCTCAAATGTGTTGACTGGAGGGCTGGACAGATGGCTCAGTGATTGAGAGAAGACCCTGTTCTTCCAGAGGACCTGAGCTCAGTCCCTAGAACCCACACCAGGTGGCTCACAAGTGTTTGCAACTCCAACTCCAAGAGATCCAACACCCATTTCTAGCTTCTGTCATGGGCAGTCCCATGCATATGCTCCCACAGATATGTAGCTACCTATATAATTAAACATAAAATATATCTTTCAACAACAATGATTAAGTTTTGAGTGGAAATTTAGAAACTTCAGCAAAAAGCCAGTGACTGGAAAGAAAGGAGAAAGGATATGTCAAATGCTTCAACTGCAGTTTGTATTTTATTTTTTTATTAACTTGAGTATTTCTTTATACATTTGAATGTTATTCCCTTTCGGTTTCGGCAAACATCCCTCCCCCTCCCTTCCTTATGGGTGTTCCCCTCCCAACCCCTCCCCATTGCTGCCCCTCCCCAACAGTCTAGTTCACTAGGGGTTCAGTCTTAGCAGGACCCAGGCTTCCCCTTCCACTGGTGCTCTTACTAGGATATTCATTGCAGCCCTCACGAGGTCAGAGTCCAGGGTCAGTCCATGTATAGTCTTTGGGTAGTGGCTTAGTCCCTGGAAACTCTGGTTGGTTGGCATTGCTGTACATATGGGGTCTCGAGCTCCTTCAAGCTCTTCCAGTTCTTTCTCTGATTGTTCAACAGGGGTCCTGTTCTCAGTTCAGTGGTTTCCTGCTGGCATACGCCTCTGTATTTGCTGTATTCTGGCTGTGTCTCTCATGAGCGATCTGCATTCACATTTTGATCATCCGTCTTGAGTTTCATTTGTTCTAGGCATCTAGGGTAATTCAAGCATTTGGGCTAATAGCCACTTATCAATGAGTACATACCATGTATGTCTTTCTGTGATGGGTTAGCTCACTCAGGATGATAGTTTCAGTTCCAACCATTTGCCTACGAATTTCACAAAGTCATTGTTTTTGATAGCTGAGTAATATTCCATTGTGTAGATGTACCACATTTTCTGTATCCATTCCTCTGTTGAAGGGCATCTGGGTTCTTTCCAGCTTCTGGCTATTATAAATAAGGCTGCTATGAACATAGTGGAGCACGTGTCTTTTTAATATGTTGGGGCATCTTTTGGGTATATGCCCAAGAGAGGAATAGTTGGATTCTCAGGCAGTTCAATGTCCAATTTTTCTGAGGAACCTGATTGATTTCCAGAATGGTTGTAGCAGTCTGCAACCCCACCAACAATGGAGGAGTGTTCTCTTTCCACATCCTCGCCAGCATTTGCTGTCACCTGAGTTTTGATTTTAGCCATTCTTACTGGTGTGAGGTGAAACTTGGGGTTGTTTTGATTCAGTTTTTCTTATGACTAACGATGTTGAACATTTTTTTAGGGTGTTTCTCAGCCATCTGGCATTCCTCAGCCAGAATTCTCTGTTTAGCTCTGAACCCCATTTTTAATAGGGTTATTTTCTCCTTGCTGTCTAACTTCTTCAGTTCTTTTGTATATTTTGGATATAAGCCTTCTATCTGTTGTAGGATTGGTAAAGATCTTTTCCCAATCTGTTGGTTGCTGTTTTGTCCCAACCACAGTGTCTTTTGCCTTACAGAAGCTTTGCAGTTTTACAGAGATCCCATTTGTTTCCATTCTCTGATCTTAG